>NC_050450.1:37117198-37150889 GCF_903995425.1 Onychomys torridus | reverse complement strand
AAATTTAGTCAGTTTCATGGACTTCCTGTGAAAGAAAAAAATTAGAGTTACATTTTACAATTGCTAATTGCTAATTTTGCTTCTGTAAACTTGCTTGCGTTAAGCACTGACCCTTCCCCTCCCTGGAAATAATTAAAAAGTTTCAGAGTCCAGATGCCGGCCCTGGGACAAGGTCTGTAGTCGTAGATAAAGAACAAACGTGTATAAGTTCCTGTTTGGAAATTCCCCAAATGGGACCCAAGATAAGGACCATCTGGCTAGTCCAGCAAACTAGGTCAAATGTCAACCAATCACAAGCCTGTAACTATGTGAACTCCCCTCCAGGATAACCGCTCCCCCTAGATTTTCCCTGAGCCAACCAGTTTATGACAAGTGTTACAAAATTTCCAGAGTAGCAAAATGATTGCTGGAGTATATTGGGCCAATTGGAGTATATTAAATTGGGCCAATCCCGGACCACCTGGTGTCTTATGCTAATTCTGTGGTTTTTGCCTTTAAAAATGCTTGTAACCACTGCTCGGGCTCTCTGACTGACCGGGCAGAGAGTCCATTTGAGCAAACGCTGAATAAATTCCTCTTGCTTGTTGCATCTGCTGGTTTGGAGTCTTGGTTTCTGGGGCACCCTCCCGCAGCCAAAAGTATCCCAGGAGTCTGGGGTCTTTGACCTGAAGGTATTTTGAGTTGTTTACCTCTCTGCTTAAAGAACTTCCGAGCAGGATGGAATGTTTCACTCTCAGAGAAATCTGTTACACAACAGTGGGTCACATTGTCCAAAACTCTGGGCAATATGGAGACCTCAGTAGGTAGAGTTTGTGCTGAGTACCCTGCAGCTTTGCTTAAGTCAGAGCTCCAGGGTCTGTCTGCCCATGCCCTGGATTTCTCTCTCTCTCTCTCTCTCTCTCTCTCTCTCTCTCTCTCTCTCTCTCTCTCTCTCCCTCCCTTCTTTCCTCCCGCCCTCCCCTTCTCTGCCTCTCTCTTTCACCCTCTCTCTCTCATTATCCACCCCTGCTCCTCTTTACCCAACTTTCTATTAAGATCCTGCCAGGAAATGCTAGAGGGGTAGTCAACTCCAGAGCTTCCCTGAACCTCAGAGAGCAACATGGCTGGTCTTCCTGGCTCCAGCTTCCCACCCGCTGCATTGCACTTTGCAGAGAAACTTTTCCTCCATCCTCATGGAGAACACCAGTTTCTGATCCCACGGAGAAGTCCACTCTCTATTAAACTGACTCCAGCATGTCATTAAATTGAACCCCACCCTCACCAAACCCACCCCTGGCCTCAGCAGGCACAGACTTCTCACCCCTGGGACACACACTACAGAGACAGGAGTCTGAGTCAGTGCTTTTCCCTGCTCCAGCATTTCCCTTGTGGGGCTGTGGGGCTGGGGTCCTTCAGAGTAGGTTTCAGTCCAAGTTTTAACTTTAGTAAATCAGAGGTTTGTTATTATTAAATTAAAAAACAAAAACAAAAAGACTGGCCAGGACCAGAGAGAGTTCTCTAGGTAAGGCGCTGACAATTGTTAGCCAAAGCATTATTTAGGAGGAAAAAAAACCCACAAAGATATAATTTTGGGGAGCCAAATTAACTCATATCCTTCTGGGTGTGAGAAAGCCTTGATTTTATAACAGATGTCCAGCATGTGCCTCAGCCATCCAAGCAAGCAAGAGTCTCATACAAAAGCAGAACTTTGCCATTAGCCTGTTTAATTTTTTTTATTATTAAATATGCTTATTTATTAAAATTTTTTTCCATTTTACATACCAACCCCAGTTCCCCCTCCCTCCCCTTCTCCCGCCTCCTCACCTCCCTCCCACTCTGCCCCCATCCACTCCTCAGAGTGGGTAAGGCCTCCCATAGTAGTCAACAAAGTCTGGCATACCAAGTTGAAGGAGAGCCTAGGCCCTCCCCATTGTATCAAGGCTGAGCAAGGTATCCCACCACAGGGAATGGGCTCCAAAAAGCCAGTTCATACACTTGGGATAAGTCCTGGTCCTGCTGCCAGGGACCCCACAAACAGATCAAGTCACATAGCTGTCACCCACATTCAGAGGGCCTACTTAGGTCCCATGTTCTTGACCCCCTCTTCTTTTTTTTTGAATGTCGAATGTCATTTATTGAAGGAGGGAGGAGGTCTTAAATACAGACTTACAGCACAATGAGGGAACCCCGGATGGCAGAAGTTCGCTTCTGATTTTTTTTTTTTTCAGCTGAGGATGGAACCCCGGGCCTTGAGCTTGCTAGGCAAGCACTCTACCATTGACTAAATCCCCACCCCACTCCTGATGTTTTACAATCTTGCATCTAAGCAGGTAATGCCCAATATGCTGGATTCACAGACAAGGAGCTTCCCTTAAGCATTCAGGAAGGTGGAATCTGGTGGGGAATTAGCATAGGGGGAATTAGCATAGGGAGGATATCAAGGTCAGGTCAGCAAGCAAGGCAACAGTTACCCAAAACAGGGGCCACGGACCTACAGTTCCCCCACAACTTTTACTAAAAAATGAGCTTCTGACTTAGGTAGCATGGGACGTCAGCAGGTCACCTTACCCATCATGGAGACACCTGTCCTAGCCTGTTTAATCTTGTGGCCCATTACCTTTTAGAAATAGCTGGGGCAGTGAAATGTTTTACAACAGCTAGCTATTGTTTTAAGAATAGCCCAGCACCAGGAAGTGGTCCGTCTCGGGCAGCTGACAGGGAACATTCAAGGAGGAGGAACTTCCTCAGGACTTTCAGAAGCTACAACAATGTTGAGTTTATAAGCACTGTAAGGTTATCCTCCAAACCTAATGTTCACCATCACACTGGAAATTCCCCTGAGTGGCTAGGGAGACAGTCAGTTTCTCCCTGGAGCTCACTTGCCAGGCAGCCTTGCCTAATTGGTGAAGTCTGAGCCGGTGAGAATGCTGTCTCACAGTAAGGTGAATGGGACCTGAGTGACAACAGCCCTACAAACACATGTCCACTTACAGTGTCCACTGGGGGAGAGAGAGAAAGTCAACAGGACAGCAAGCAAGGGTGTGGGGTACAGCAAATGTCTGCAACCCTTGCACCCTGGGCTCCCCGGGTCTGAAAGTCAACACTGCCCAGCAATAGACGCCATCATCTGAGCAGAGGGTCTTGAGATAGGAAGCAAAGTGGTCAGTGCCAGGGAGCGCTGACACTGGAGTTGGTTACCATGGTACCCAAGCACTCAGGAAGCCCTGCAGCTGGACTCAGGCCACTTCAGCAGAGCTCCGCCTCCCTCTCTGAAGGAGGATGTGAAACCTAGTCAGCTGATTTGTGTAAACCCGTCAGCTGGTTCAAAGAATAGAAACCAAACCCTACCCACACCAGGAAGGCAGTATTCCGATCCAGGACGTGAAGAGCAGAGAGCAAAGACTATGCAGCAGCATCTGGAAGGAAACCCAGGCAGATCAACCTTCACTTACCAGCTGTTCTGATCTCCTCAAACACCAGAACTGGCACTCTGCATCCCATCTGGTTCCCAAACATCCCAGCTTAGAGGATTCCCTAGGAGCTACCCCAGTGACCTTGCTTCCAGAGAAGACCTGACCTCTCAGGAGGTCCACTCACATCATCACTCAGGAGCAGGTATGTGAAGGATTTCTAAGTGCAGCTTGACTAAAAATCCTACTTACTTATGACATGGAAGATGAACTCCTGGCACCAGGGCAGAGGAGCTTGTATTCTGCTTTATTTCGCTCAGTAGGACCCTTCTCTGTCTTCTGCACCACAGAAGACCCCAACCCACCATCAAGACAGCAACAAACTTTTCTATCACCTGTGCATTCCTGGGTCTGTTGCTCTTCTGAGGAGAACTTAAGCTTGGAGAAGGAGGGCAGGCTGTGTGGCTAGATCCTCAGAGTCAATGCTGTAACCTGTTTGGGGTGGGTGTTTGTAGTTGTAGCTGGTGTTTTTATTTGTTGTTTTCTTTGAGACTGGATCACTCTGTGTGCCTCTGGCTGGTCTAGAACATGAAAATCAGCCTGGCCTCCAACTCAAAGAAATCCTTCGACCTCTGACTCCTAGTGCTGAGATTAAAGGTGTGTACCACCACACCCAGCTCTGCTGTAACTGTTTATTTTTTTTACACCATGGGAATCCAGTTCTAGGATCAGAACACCCACTGGTATCACCTAGTGAACAGTGAATCTGTGAGAAGACATGAGCTTTACCTGGACCACCTGTGGAAAAGGAAGGTCTTTGGGTTGGGTTTGGAAGAGGAAGCTTCTAAGTGGTGTTTTTCTCTGTCTCAGATCAACTATTTTATCTGCACTGAGGAAACTATCTCTATGGCAGGGTATAAACTCCTTCAATGATGACATTACTGAGGTTGTGGTTTTCCAAACACTTCAGAGAGTATGCCATGCTCAGTACTGACTTGAGGATCATGCAGAGGTATTTACTATTTTTCTGTAAAATATCATATAATCTTGTTGTTTGATTGCCCACCTCCCTTAAACCTCTTCAGCCTTTCATGATCCCTTTTTGAAACTGTGATCTAACACAGGTACAGACACACATGCTTTTAAGATTAGGTTCACCTGTGAAAGACAATGTGGGATATTTGTCTTGCTGTGATCTGGATTCTTTTCTCTGATCAATGATTCCAGTTATACTCACTTTTCTGAAAATGTCATGGTTTCATTTTTCTTCCCAGCTACATAGAATCCCATTGTGTCTCTGTCATGTTTCCTTTGTCCATTCTTCTGTATACAGATATCTACACTGACTTCATTTCATGCATGTGCTTTCATCTCTGTGGTCTGTTGACGAAGAGTCCTTCAGGTTGAATCAATGGGATTCCTGGGCCAGCGATGAACTTTCTTAAGAAAGTTCATACTTATTTCTGGAGGAGCTGCACCAGCTTCTGACAGTGAACGGTTCCTCTCTCTATGTTCTCATCAGCATTTGCTGTTTTGTTAGTGTGTTTCATGATGGTAGCTATTCTGACTTTGTTCAGATGGAATTTCAAAGCAGCTTTAATTTGTCTTCTCTGATAGCTCAGGCTATTGAAAACGTTTTCAAGTATTTATTGGTCATTTTATTTAGTCTCTTGATGACTGTCTCTACAGCTCATTAGGGCACTAATTGACTGAATTATTTGAGTGTTTACCCTTCCGAGTAACATTTCTTTTGTACATTGTCAAAACATCCAGCCTTCCTCCAGTCCTTACATCCTTTCTGTGTCTCTTCTGCATTACACTGAGCCTTGGAGGGGGTGACACAGACTTCCCACTTCCGGCTGAGCGTTCAGCATTGCTTATTCTCAACTCCATTGTGAGTTACTCTATAGTTACTCCTATAGGGCAGCTTCCATGGCCAGCATAGACAACAGTACTAATTCACGGATACAAACACAAATATTTAGATGGAAAATTGATGGGCATATTATGCAGAATTTCACAAAACCACATTGGCAGCTCCCCCACAGCAGAGCCTATGACCACCACAAAACCACATGGTTTTGATTGCCAAAACAGAGGGTTTTCAGCACCAAAGAGTAAAAGGAGTTTCTTAGATATCACAGTCATAGGAAACCCAGGATAGATACAACAAGGGTCTCCAAATCCTTAAGACCACTTTCTTCTGAACATGGGTTGTGCTCTCCAGTTGAATTTGAATAATTACCATTCATGTCAATTATTAAAGTAAAACTGAAAGCCTGAAACTCAACTTACTTGTCATAATATGAACCTTATTTGAAGAGGACTGACAAAGCTTTGTGACTTGGGTAATTTCTTTTGCAGACAAAGGTCTTGCCTATCATAGCCCAGGCTGACCTCAACATGAGCTCCATAGCCTGACCTCCTTAGTGCAGGTGTTTATAAGTTTGAATTTGACCTTGAAGAACTCAAAGTGCTCTAAAGAGGAAAATGGTCAAGGGTAAAAGGACTCTGAGTTGAGCCAAAATCTACATCCATGCCAGAAGTAAATGCAGTTGAGTCCTGAGCATTTGATTAAAGGGGGAAAGCCTATTTGCAATGTGGGGCCATTATAGGGGCTCTGCTTTCCCGCTTGGCTAGCTCTGTCTGAACTAATTCTTTGAACTTCCTGTTTCTTTCCTCCCTTTAGTATTATCAACTACTCCCAGTCATGGGGTCAGACCTCCTCTTCTACATCACCCCAGACAGGAGGACCCTGTTTTGACCTCCAGCCTTGACTCCAATCTTCAAATTTCAAGATGGAAACCAAAGTCCTGTCTCAGGAATTAATCACCTTGATTGGATCATAACCTAGAGGATGGAAACCTTCAGGGAACAGTTTCTGCCATCAGAGATGCTCTGAGTGACATTGAGAAAGCCCCACTGAACATTGCAGTGATGGGGGAGACTGGGGCTGGAAAATCCAGTCTCATCAATGCTCTGCAGGGAGTGGGGCCTGATGAAGAGGGTGCGGCTGCTTCCACTGGAGTCATATGTACAACCACGGAGAGGACATCATACCCATACTCCAAGTGTCCCAGTGTAACACTATGGGACCTGCCTGGCATCGGGTCCACTGCCTTCCAACCACATGATTATCTGAAGAAAATCAAGTTTGAGGAGTATGACTTCTTCATTATTGTCTCTTCTGGACGCTTTAAACATAATGATGCAGAACTAGCCAAAGCCATTGTGCAAGCGAATAGGAGTTTCTATTTTGTACGAACCCCACACAGATCATGATCTAGTGGTTCAAAAACGGTGTCGTCCTCAGAGATTTAATAGAGAGAACGTCTTAAAGGAGATTCGAAATTCCATTTCCAGTATACTTAAGGAAGTTACCCAGCAGGAGCCTCCAGTCTTCTTAGTCTCTAACTTTGATGTGTCTGACTTTGACTTCCCAAAGCTGGAGACCACCCTTCTGAGGGAGCTCCCAGCCCAGAAAGGCCACCTCTTCAAGCTCACTTTGCCAACTGTGACTCATTCCACCATAGACCAGAAGAGGGATGCACTGAAACAGAAGGTCTGGAAGGAATCTGTAATGCCAAGAGCATGGGCCACCATCCCATTTATGGGCTTGACCAAAAATGACATAGAGAAGTTGGAAGAGACTTTGAACCTCTGCAGATCTTCCTTTGGCCTGGATGAGGCATCCCTGGAGAACATTGCTGAGGATTTGCACGTGCCACTGGAAGAACTCAAGGCGAACATTAAGTCTCCACATTTGTTCTCAGAAGAGCAGGGTAAATCCTTAACAGATAAACTATTAGAGTACATTAGCTGTCCTTACTTTTCAAAGGTTTTCCACTTGCAAAATTACTTCATTGACACTGTGGCAAATGATGTTAAAAGTCTCCTTAGCAAAGAAGAGTTTTTTATGGAGAAGGTAAGTTCAATTCAATTCTAACACCTCTCACACTGGGAGGAGTCAATGGGGAAAAATAGGGTTTTCACAGTTGTTCCAGGAAGTACCTTGCTATCTCACTTTGTTGAAATGTTTCACAGTGACTCTAAGGAATTTTGTCAAATTCATTTTCTGCACCTGTTGAGATCTTATGGTCTCTCTGATTGAGACTGTTACATGATGCACTCTTAAGGCTCTTCATTATAAATTGCCTCATTGCTGTATTTTTATTTGCTTTGTTTTTAAGAAGCATTTCCATTAGAAGAAATCCTCCTTGTCTGACTGCTTTGTTTCCTATGCTTTGGGAACTCTATGTGGAAAAATCTGATCAAGTTTTTCATACTCATTTCCCTTTAGGAGCTCCAAATTCTTCATCTTATATTAAGCTCCTTGGCCCATTTAAAGCTGGATTTTGTATAGGATGAAAGATAAGGGTCAAGTTTTAGTTTTGCCTGGAGTCCAGTTTGCCCAGTTCCATTGTCAACAATGTGTCCTTTGTGCAGTATTAGTTTTTGAAGACTTACTGAGATGTTGATTGACTGTCGATGCACTCAGTTGGCTGTACATGTTTGGAGACATTCGGGGTCTTCTCTTCTGGTCAGTTGGTTGGTCTAGGGGCCTGTTTTCATGCCACTGCCATAATGTTTGCTGTGGCTCTGTACTATGCCTTGAAATCAGGTATTATGATGCCTCCTAGCCCTGTTCTTTTTGATTCATATTGTTTGGGCTATTTGCAATCTTTTGTGTGTCCATGTGAATTTTATAATTCCACAGTCTAGTTCTATTTTAAATGACACTGATGTTATAATGAGATTGTGTTGGCTCTGTAGATCACTATGTGAAGTACAGACACTTTGACAACATTAATGTTGATAAGCTATAGACATGGGAATCTTAGCATCTTTTGGAGCTTTCTTTGAGATTTCTTTCATCAGTGTTTTGAGAGCATCGTTCAATGCTTTCCATTTCCTTGGTAAATTACTGAAATTTGGTTGCTTCTTTCCTTTACCTCACTTTCCTTCCTTCTATCTTTTCTTCCTTCTTTTTTTTCTTCCTTCCTTCTCTCCTTTTCTCCTTGGCTTCCTATCTGCTGTGTGTGTGTGTAATTGTGGCTATTAAAAATGGACTTTCAAGGTTTCTTTCACAATGTCACTTCTGACTTTCTAAGGCAACTTACATTTTCATTCTAATTTCATTCATCAGTATTCTCTTGGATCTCGTTGAGTTTTCATTCTTATTATATTTCCGGTTCATCTACAACATGGTGGGTTATAGTGCAGCATGTCTACACAAATGTGTCATTATTCATTCCCATTCATCCTTCTATGTTTTAGTCATTCCTTTCCCTACTGCCTTCCACTGTGCCCTTGTGCTTCTCTGGGTCGCTCCCTTTACCCCAGAGTCCCTTCCTCACTTTCTTCTCATATATAATCTCCTGCTCATCCTATGTATTTCCCCCTTAACATTTCTTCCTCCCCTCTCATGTGATTGAGATAGTTGTCATTATTTTTGAAATATTGAACAGGAATTTCGTCCATTTCAATTTCTTCAGAAACTTTTATTAGAGAGCTAAGATCTTTTGTGTGTAACATTGCCTTGGTCATGTTTAATAACTCTTGTCTTCAGTATAGGCAATTTGTGCCTCACATGGAAATCTCTCTACTTATATACTGAGTCCTTACTAAGCAACTTCTCCAGAAAAATATGTCTTAGAAGATTAGTCTGTTACACAATATTGGGTTTATTTCTACCCGACCATCACAGTTTAGATGCCATATCTTTATTCTGGTGGCAATTAGTGAGTTTTAGCTCATTCCATTCCATGGAAGAATTGGAGAGAACCATTGTCTCAGATGGTCATGCAAGACTGGGTACTCTCATGCATTGCAAGCAACTATGACATGAATAGTAGAGTGTAAGTAATACATTATACATAAATTTATATTCATTTCTATAGCCACGATGACCAGGAGTTCCTAAATATTACTTCTACATGTGAACCAATTAAGGCCATAGTCCCAACACTAGAGTGGCAGAGAAAAGTAGATCCACAGGACTCATACTATGTGCATGTGCACCTGCACACATGCATGCAGCTTCAAACACAATGTCTCAAAGTATTCATATGAGAGTTTTGATATTTTAATATATTATTCCTAATGATTATAGGATCTATATTGACACCATCCTCCATATCCCTTACTGTTATTGGTGATCTGGCTTTCAACAAGGTGTTTGGCAGAATCACAACTAGAATTCTGTATAACTGAAGCTTCTGGATTGAAATCTTCATACACTAGAATATTAGAGCAACAAGCCAGTCTCTCCTGGACTGACTACATTTACCTTGTGTTTCAACTGCAATTCAAAGCCCTGTATGTGTTTTCTAACATCAAAAGAAAAGAATACGACTGTGGATCTACATGTTCTTCCAAAGTTCTGGTATTTTTACAATTGGTGTTGATAAACTTAGATCTACACTCAAAGCTATCATGAAGTCTGGGTTTGTACAATACATGAAATAGAAACAGTTTTAATGTCCTTGTAAGATTATACTAAAGTAGGAGTATGTGACAGGAACTGCATGTGACCTATAAAGTCCAAAATATGAAATCTGTGGACCTTTGAGGAAAACATGTGTGGCTTCCTAATGGAAACCTGTCTGATCTTCACCCTGTCTCTCCTGCCTTAAGACTCTGTCTCTCTTCCTGTGTTTCCTCTCTGTTCCTGCCCTCTTCCTTTCTCTCCAGGCCTGCTTTTTTTCTAATAAAGCTCTGTCTAACTCTGGGGGGTGGGGGAAGAATTGACTCTCTCTCAGAGAAGGGGTTTGGGAACACATTTCTTCAGGGTTCTTAACTTTAAAAAAATAAGGACACTTTGTTTAGTGTCTTCCTTAATGTCACTTTCTTTCATCTTCCTTCCTTTTTCCTTCCTTCCTTTTTCCTTCCTTCCTTTTTCCTTCCTTCCTTTTTCCTTCCTTCCTTTTTCCTTCCTTCCTTTTTCCTTCCTTCCTTTTTCCTTCCTTCCTTTCTTCTTTCTTTTGTTTTTTTCTCTCTCTCTTTCTGTATCCAGTTGGGTTTTTCATTTTTATTGGTTATTTGGTTGAGGTCTACAGAACACAAGAAAGCAGGGACATATGGAGAATTTGCTTACCACTGAGTCTGCTTACTACTGAGACCATCCCCTAGGTTCCCTGTTAAAAAATGATGGATGACATAGATGCATATCTCCTTTCAAATGACTTTTTTATTTATCTATTTTTGAAGTTTTCAAAGATGTACATACTGCATGTTAAGAATACACCCATTAGTCCCTTTGTCCCTAGGAAACAGTTTCACTTCCAATTTCATATCATACATATGTAGAAAACTAACATATCTATGTAAAATCTAAGCCCCATGATTAGAAATCATATTTGTCTTTTGGAGACTGGCCTAACTGACTTAATAGGATTATCTCCAGTTCCATCCACTTTCCAACAAATGACATAATTTGTCTTCTTTAAGTAAAGCACAGTCTATTACACACAGAGAGTGATGTGTCCAGCCCTCTGTGGGACATGGAATGAATCTTCTCCACTCCCCACCTCGTGGTCCTTCTCCCTTTATTCACAGACTTCACGAGAGAACTAGAATGGCTGTGCTAAGAGACCAGAGGTCACGAGGGCTGAGAAGCAATGTTTGCAAGCATTCACGTGAGGGAGAGCCTTTCCATGAGAGATGCTGTTTAAGAGTTTTGATATGTTGATCTGTGCCCTCAGGGTTTCTACAATGTATGGGTATTAAATTTAAAAAGAGTAAACAGAATTTGAAGATGATTTTAAATAAGAAATCAACACCAGAGCAGGAGACTGTGTGGAGTAAATGGACCTCGAATTGGACAGCAAAGGAAGAGGGAAGCCGTGGGAGAAGTAGAGTCTGAGAAAGAGGGCACTGGACATGCAGGCCAGAAATCTAGCCAGCAGCCAGGAACAGAGAGGAACGTGCTTCTGCCTATAAAGGGACAGAGGACGAAATCCTGCTTTACTGTACCACAAATCCTAGGCCCTGCTCTGCTATACTAATAATCACGATGTCTTCTTTCTCCTTTATTCAGCCTCTTCTAGGGCAAACAGCTACAGGCACGCCTTCCAGACCCTCTGCTCCAATGGCTCAGCTTTTGGCATCCAGCTTTGAAAACTTCTTTAAGAATTTCAGGAAGGAAAGCAAAATCCTCTCCGAGGAAACCATCACCTTGATTGAATCCCACCTGGAGAATAAGAACCTTCCAGGAGCAGCTTCTGTGATCAGCGATGCTCTGAGAAACATCGACAGAGCCCCACTGAACATTGCGGTGACTGGAGAAACAGGGGTGGGCAAATCCAGCTTTATCAATGCCCTGAGGGGAGTGAGGGATGAAGAAGAAGGTGCAGCCCCCACTGGGGTGGTAGAGACAACCATGAAGAGAACTCCATACCCACACCCAAAGCTTCCCACAGTGACAATATGGGACCTGCCTGGCATTGGGTCCACTACCTTCCCACCACAAAACTACCTAACTGAAATGAAGTTTGGTGAGTATGACTTCTTTGTTATCATCTCGGCTACACGTTTCAAAGACAGTGATGCACATCTGGCCAAAGCCATCGCCAAGATGAATACCAAGTTCTACTTTGTCCGTACCAAGATAGATGATGATATACGTAATGAACAGAGGAGAAAACCTAAGACTTTCAATAAGGATGGTGTCTTAAAGGAAATCAGAGAAAACTGTTCAAAGCATCTTCAGAAGGCTCTCTCCAGTGAGCCTCCAGTCTTCTTGGTCTCTAACTTTGATAAGTCAGCCTTTGACTTCCCAGAGCTGGAGACCACCTTACTGAGAGAGCTCCCAGCCCACAAGCGCCACATCTTCATGCTGTCCCTGCACAGTGTTACTGAGACTGCCATTGACCGGAAGAGGGATTTCCTGAAACAGAAGATCTGGCTGGAGGCCTTGAAGGCTGGAGCATGGGCCACCATTTCATTTGGGGGCTTGATCAGAGATAAAACACAGAAGGTAGAGGAGACCTTGGATCTCTACAGGTCTTACTTTGGGCTGGATGATGCCTCACTGGAGAAGATTGCCAAGGATTTTAATGTGTCTGTGAATGAAATCAAGGCACACCTCAAGTCTCTCCATTTGCTAACAAGGACCAAAGACATGTCCTTAGAAGAAAAATTACTGAAATACATTGAATATATTTCCTCTGTTACTGGGGGGCCACTTGCCGCAGGCCTTTACTTTAGAAAGACTTACTATTTGAAAAGTCTCTTCATTGATACCGTGTCAAGTGATGCCAAGACTCTTCTCAATAAGGAGGAGTTTTTATCACAGAAGCTGGGGTCCTGCGTGTCTGATGACCCAGAATACTGGGAAGCAGCTATGAAGCTTTGAGGAACTTACCTTCTGGCTGGCCTTGGGCCCTGACTTGGAGCCTACTATGAAGTAGCAATCATTTGCAGTGAAATGCCAGAGGATTCACCATCCCTTTCCTCTTTCAGAGACAGACTGTCACTGTAGCAAGTGGAAGAAGAGTCGTCAACAGTGTAAAAACTCATGGAAAGGCTGTCTCCCATTACAATATCACATATGAGAATACATGGTTGTAAACAGATGACTTAAAATACCTTTGTCCAATTAAACTTGGATCTTTTGTCTCATGGATATTCTCCAGGCATTGCCATACTCTCCTAAGATGAAGAAATCAGTTTCCTGCCTTGGTGAATATCTTTTGGTGTTTATCAAGTACAGGAGGCTGGTTCCCAGCACACATCTCCACATGAAGGGGTATCTCCTGGACCCAAGAGACACATGGTAGACTGTGACCAACATCCATGCTCCCTCCAGGATGGACACAAAAGCTACATGTAGATGGGATTGTGACCATTGTCCATGATCCCTCCAGGAAGAGCTGAGTAACACAGGGATAGGTGAACACACCTTCAAGTCCTCTCAGTCTTTGAAAACAAGGATATTTTATTTCACATCCTTCATCAGTCAACCTGAATGAGTTCAAACTTCAGGCTGTAGGCAGCACAAGCACTATTTACATTTTCTTTCTGGGCTGGAGGGATGGCTCAGAAGTTAAGAGCACTGACTGCTCTTCCAGAGGTACTGAGTTCAATTCCCAACAACCACATGGTGGCTCACAGCCATCTGTAATGAGATCTGATTCCCTCTTCTGGAGAACAGGCAAACTTGCAGAAAGAACACTGTTTATGTAATAAATAAAATAAATCTTTAAATAAAATGTCTTTCTTTGTGGTAAGCTCACTCCAAAACACTACCTTACTGTTTCATGTCCAGTGGGGGTGTTGGTACTTGCCTCACTTGAGAGAGGTCAGCATGTGGAGTTCTAGACAGTTTATTTGTCCACAGCATCCTATTGAGAAACGGTGTCTCTTTGGCACATCTAATATCACACTTTGCTAAAATTCTAGTGTTGCTTTCTGTGTGAAGAGCTGCCCTTCTAGAAGGTGGGTAAAGAGCCATGCATGGATTCCATGTGCAGAAAGCAAGCATGCACATTTTAGCTCTGCATGGCGGTTCTTCAGAGAACAGAGAGCAATATATCCTATCCATGTCTCCTTATAATATATCTGGATAATCTCTATAGTATTTGTATTAATCCTTTTATGTCTCAGTGTCCTAAACACCTGACAGAAACTACTTAAGAGAAGAAAGATTTAATCTGCCTCACCTTTTGGAGCCCTGTTCTCTGTCCTATGGATGGGCATGGTGAGAGAAAGAACTCACTGTAGAAGAAGGCTGGTGGCAGAAAGAGCTAGGTGACAACAGGGGGCAGGAGTAACAAGTCCTGGCCCTCGTGACCTACTTCCACCAACTAGGCCCTACCTCCTAAAGGCTCAGCAACACTCAAAACTGTTATGCCATGCTGGGGACCAGGTGTTTAACACAAGAGCGTGTAGTGGTCTTCAAACCACGGCACTGTCCTATCCATAACTTATCATATCTCTATCTGTGACAACCATATAAAGGAAACCACTTCATTGGGGCTAGCTTACAGTTCAGAGGTTTAATCCGTTGTCATCATGGTGGGTAACATTCAGGCAGACATGATACTGGAGAAGGAGATAAGAGTTCTGCACCTTGATCCAAAGCAGCAGAAGAAATCTGTGTCCCACACTGGGCATAACTTGAGAATCAGAGACCTCAGAGCCTGTCCCCAACAGTGACACGCTTCCTCCAGCAAGGACACACATCCTAATACTGCCACTACCTAGAGGGGCCATTTATTTCAAACTACCACAGGTACTATCACCTGGACAAGGTGATATGTAAAATTAATTTCTTCAAGCCCCATAATTATCCTAACCCACTTTATACCAGCATATATATGTATATATAGTCACACAGTTATAGTTTAAATTGTACTTATTTGTAGATACAATTTGACAACTTGACTCAAATAAGCAATACATAATTATCAAATCTTGGTGGCTCAACAGCTAAAAACACTGCTCTTCCAGAGGACCTGGTTTTAATTCCCAGCATCCACATTGCAATTCATAACTTTCTGTAACACCAGCTCTAGGGCATACAACACCCTCATACAGGCATGCATGTAGGCAAAATACCAATGCACATCAAGTAAAGATAAATAAATCATTTTTTGAAGAACTGTGGAGTCCATATTCTTAGGCATATTAGAATTATATTACTAACATATAATTGTCATTATTAATAAGTACGTTTATACAGTAGATGCTGACCAACTGAGGGTACATTTACAATTTTACTGTTCTTGCCCAGTCTCTGGGGCATCTGAGCATCTCTGTTCTGTTTATTCATAAAGAACATCACAGATTATTTTTTTGTTGTTGTTGTTGTTGTTGTTTTCAAGACAGGGTTTCTCTGTGTTGCTTTGTGCCTTTCCTGGAACTCACTTGGTAGCCCAGGCTGGCCTTGGACTCACAAAGATCCACCTGGCTCTGCCTCCCGAGTACAGGGATTACAGGCATGCGCCACCACCACCACCCGGCTACAGGTTATTTTAAACAAGAATCTCTGTGCTGTCCTGCAGCACACCAGGAAATGCTCCTTCCTTTTTACCCTTTGGGACCTGTTATCCAAACTCTCTCTGCTCCTCTCTTCACATTTCCAGCATCTGGGAATCACTATTCCACAGTCACATCAACCACTAGCATGTCCCACTGTAAGTGAGTAACATTCATAAGTAATTTCTTATCCTTCTGAATCATTGTCCTCTATGACACCACCTACTGAGCAGTCTGCTCCTGGTGACCATTTCCCTGCCTCTGTGTCATGTAGAACACCCAGGGCCCAGTCTCAGCCAGCCTTTAATCTATTTCTGTGTGGTTCAACTCTAATAGTGACAGTAGGAAGTCTTTACATTAGTGTATGTAGCAGAGGAAGCAATCAGCAGAGAAGTCCATTATGAACAGGAGGCTTTTTGTCATGTATATGGGAAGTATTTCTATACATTGCAGGTTTGTGTGTGCTGGTTTATGTCGATTTTCAACTTGACAGGACTTAGAGTTGCCTTGGAGACAAATCTCTGGGAATGTCTGTAAGGGACTATCTGATTAAGTTAATTGAGATGGGAAGACCTGCCATAAATGTGGGCAGTGCCATTCCCTAGGCCAAAGCCCTGGACTGCATAAAATGGAGAAAGCCAGCTGAGTGCCACCCTTCATCTCTCTCTGCTCCCTGACTGCAGGTGCCATGTGATCAGCTGCCTTCCCCATCACAACGAACTGTAGCCTTGAACTGTGAACCTGAATAAACTCCTTCGCTCTTAAATTGTTTTTGCCAGAGTATTTTATCACATCAATGGGAAAACTAATACAAGTAACTGTGCAGCTGGGCAGTGGTGGCACACAGCTTTAATCACAGCATTCAGGAGACAAAAGCAGACAGAAATCTGTGAGTTCAAGGCTAGCCTGGTCTACAGAATGTTGTGCCCGAGTCGTGAGACTCCCCAAGAAAGACCACCAGAGAGCCAGTATCCAATGCAAGTACAAAGAGGTTTATTAAATCAAGCAAGCCCAGGCTTGGTCCTCATACAACACATTGGCTAGCCAGGTGAAGGAAGACAGTCATGAGCTCTCAGAATGAAAGGTTTTTAAAGGGAAAAAAACCACAAGCTAGGGGGTACAAGCCTTTGCATTTCAGGGTCATACTTCAGTTAACAGGAACATTAGCCAAGAGAAGAACTACAGAAGACAAAATACATTGGAGAGTCCCAATACTAGTGGAGACTTTGATGGATTAAGCCTTTGTTTTAGCTATTTCTTGCCCAGCAGCCTCCCCACCCCGGGGGCAAGGTTTCCCTGACTGGAGTCTTAGCTGGGTGTTTATGTCTCTGGAACTTTATTCAGCTTTAATCTTAGTTAGGGAAAATGGAGTTTGTCTTGCTCTCTCTAGAGCAAGTTCCAGGATGTCCAAGGCTATACAGAGAAGCCTTGTCTTAGTTAGGATTTTTATGGCTGTGAAGAGACACCATGACCACAACTCCTATGAAGTTTTTTTTAATTGTTGTGGCTCACTTACAGTTTCAGAAGTTCAGTCCATTATCATCACGGACTTTTTCCTCAAAATGTACATGTTGTAATTTACTCTCCTCGGATGGCTCCTTCTCATTAGAAATCTTCATTAGAGTTACCACTAATAACCACATGGCAGAGTCTATACTAGGCTGGTTTGAGAATTCTTCTGCCAATGGAATTAATCCAAAAGTCTTAACTTTAACCTCAGGCAGACTCTTTAAACAAGGGTAAAAGGCAGCCACTCTCTTCACCAAAATATCACAAGAACAAATTACTAAGGCTCCATACTATAATTCTTCTCCTCTGTAACTTCTTGAGCAAACCCCATAGTTTGTCAAGTCACATTCAACACCACTGTCTTCCATGCTCATTTTAGTATGGCCCATTAAACAGTACTCAATGCATTCAACTGCTTTTCTACTCCACAGTTCCAAGGTTCACATTCCTTCAAACAAAAACATGGTCAGAACTATCACAGCAATACCCCACTCCACTCCCAGTACTAACTTCTGTCTGAGTTAGGGATTCTATCTCTGTGAAGAGACACCATGACCACAGCAGCTCTTACAAAAGAAACATTTATATTGGGGCGGCTCATTTATGGTTTCAGAAGTTCTGTCCATTGTCATCTGGGGAGCATGGCAGGAAGCAGGCAGACATGGGTGCTAAAGAAGTAGCTGAGTCCTACATTGCAGGCAACAGAAAATGTTCTGAAAGTCAACGTGAGGGAAGCTTGAGCAAAAGAGACCTCGAAGACCACCCCCATGGTGACACACTTCCTCTAACAAGGCCACACCTATTCCAACAAGCCACACCTCCTAATAGTGCTTATGAAGGTCAATTACTTCAAGCTACCACAAAACTTCTCTCAAACCCTCACCACACACACACACACACACACACACACACACACACACACACACAAGTTATTTCCAATTAGTCATCAACAATGAGCTTCTACCAACTCAACCTGTGGTGTATTGCAAACTTCCAGTCTATTTATACTATGTGTGCTAGTGAAATGTGGTGTGTGGTAAGTGTGGAGTGGATGAGCACGACTCCTGCCTGCAGATTCTTGGAACATCACAATGCTGTACTAAGTGATCAAAGCTTAAAGCTGTACAAGGAAACCACTGGTTGACACACAAGAACAATAGCGGTAGGAACACAGTCCTCGTGGACATTCCAGACCCAGATAAATACCCAGAGGAATGCCTGAACTGCACATGTGCAGCTGGGTGCCTTCACCTCTAGGTCTACAATGAATGACTAGACAGGACAATCTCACTGTCAAAGCAGGACATCAGAAACTTCAGTCCCAAGTGCGCACACAGCAGGGCGTTGTGCCAAGGTCTGTCTGCACATTCAACCTCATCCTAAGCACCAGAGCAATCACTGATTTTTTTTTCCCATCAGTCCAGCAAAGTCCAGAAAACAAACACACAGGAAGCCGTGTGAAATCTAAGGCCAGCTCTAGTATCTGAAGATGGCATGGGGTGTGTGTGTCCAAGCATGGAGATGTGGGAGCTTGAGAAACTATGCCCTGGAGTACATTGAGCCTCTTCCATTGAGTTACGGATTCTGTGAGAGGGAAAATCCATTTTCTTCAAGGGCAGGCATGACTCCTGGTAGGAAAAAAAGTGGCCCCACCCTGATGGGTGTATGGGCAGTACAAATTGGACTCTGTACTATAATTTATAAAAGAGAAAAAGAGGACATCAAGCTGGAATGAAATAGGGGATGTAGGAGTGGACCTAGGCGGAGTCAGAGGAAGAGTGGGGTGAATATGATCAAACTGCATTCTGTGTATGAAATACCCAAAGAATTAATAAAAATTATACCTTCTAAAATATTATGGAGACAGAGTTAAGGGGGAAAACAGAATTGCTTTGTTTTAAGAAGGACAGACAAACGTGTTTGTGGCCCTTTGGTCCTTTCTTCCTGACTGGAGCTGGTTCTCTGGCCCTGCCTTTATTAAAGAGGGAACTTATCTTCTTAGAGGAAATCTCTAAAAAGCTCAGGCCCAGGCTTCCCTTCCCTCAACTTGGGGCATAGCTTTGAATGCTATGAAAGGAAGCAGATTGGTTTCAGAAACCCTCATCCTGGTCTGGTGAGGTATATGACAGGAGGGTCTGGAGAGATGCTCCATGGTTAAGAGCACTGGCTGCTCTTCCAGAGGACCCAGGTTCAATTCCCAGCACCCACATGGTGGTCTGACGTGGTCTTCTATCTTTACGGGTCATTCAATTCTTGTTGATGCCAGGGTGTGGATGCTGCAATCCCCTAGATGACTTCCAGTTATACATAGAGTTTCAGACTGCCAGGGACACAAAGTGATATTTTTGACTCAAAAATCCAAGACAGACAGACAGAAAGAAACAAAAACAGACAGATGGGGGGGGGGGAAGGGCAGGCTCAGTACTAAGGGAAGTCAGTGTGACAACCCTTTGAAACTGGTTCACAGGTGCTTGTGCCTCCCCTCAGCCCTTTCCTGCTTGAGTGGGAGGAAGTCAGACACAGAGAAACAGGCGATGTTGTAACATAAGAGAGAGGAGATCTGGCAGTGTGATTCGGCAGAATGTGTGCTCAGGTCTCCAGAACAGGACTCTGGCAATGTGTGCTCAGGTCTCCAGAACAGGACTCTGGCAATTCAGGGCTTCATGAGACACCTAGCTCCTACCCCGCCCAGCCTGGCTCCTTCCAGAGCAGGGCTCAGGTTCAGTTCTGCCCTCCACTCCTGCTCCTCTTTATTCAGATTTGCAGGGAGAACTTCCAGTAATCACAGAACAGCAGAGGGATGACAGAGCTGCCTGACATTCTGAGAGAAACACAGCTCCTTGTTCCCTGCACCTGATGTCCTAGAAGTCTCACCTCTCACTCTGACTTTTCATCTTGGGAACATCATGAGTGTGTTAGTGCTGCTATGACATGTGGACATGCCCAGTCCTTGGCTCCATCCTGAGGTCAACCATTAACCAAAGGATTCCAATCTATTAGGAAACTGAGCTCTCCTTCCTACCCCAGCTCAGTGTGTCTTCCCACTAGACATCTGTGTACTAAGAGGGGACCACTTCTCAGCCTTCTTATTGAAATCATCTCCCCTATGAAGATGGTGAAGTGGGAGGAAACAGGTGTGAGAAAGGACTCTATGTCAGGCAGCAGCCTCAGTGACTGTGTCCAATCATCTGAGAGGCCAGAATGGCTCTGGGAGTCAGTATTGCACAGGGTAAGATGAAAGACTCTGGGTGGAGGAGGTTCAGGGAGAGATTCTACACAGTCAGACCCAGGAAGGCCTGACCCTTTGCCTGAGCTGTGATCATCTCTGTGCAGATTATGCAAAGTCTGGAGTTAGGCTACAACACTCTGAGAAGGATGAAGAACTGGCTGAATATGCAAACCACGTCCAAATATAGGACCCAAACCAGCCCTCACTGCAGTCTCCACCCTATAAGGTCTGGGCAGGAAGAACTGAGGGGAAGAAAATGTAGAACAGAGGACAGAGGCTTTCAGTGGACCGGATCTGGAAGGAAACCCAGGAAGACCAGACCACTCCCAGCTCCTCCTCTTTCTTGGCCTCTGGATGTCCTAGGAGGATTTCAGAACTTCTCACCTCACCCCTTCCTTTCTTCTGTGTGACTAGGGGTGTGAATAAGAGTCCTTGGGGGATCTTTTCTCAGGCCCTCCCTGAACTCAAGCTATTTCCTTAGGGAGAGAGAGAGGAGACACTTGAGGAGGAAAGTGGCATCTGGCCAGTCACCTCCATGGCAGGTAAGTGGAGGCCTCGCTTACTTTTCTTACCGATTCTCTGACAAAGACAACTTCCAAACAAGGGTGTATTTTTGTCTGTGGTTTACAAAGAGCTACCGACTGCCTTAGTTACTTAGCTCTTGCTCTGATAAAACACCATGACCAAGCTACTTGGAAGAGGAAGCATTTGATTGGGGCTTATACCCACAAGGAGCTGGCACAGAGAGCTACCTGGAAATGGCCTGGACTTTTGAAACCTCAGGGACAACCCCAGGGACACACCTCTCCAACAAGGTCATCCCTCCTCATTCCTCCCAAACATCCCACCAACTGTGTTCAAAGTGTCCAGACCTCTGAGCCTGGGGGACCGTTCTCATTCCAACCTTCACTTAGCCCATGGTGGCACCGAGGTAGGAAAGCAGGGATACGGGACAGTTGCTCACATGACATTGCAGAAGCAGAGCAACAAATGCTGATGCTGGTGATGTGATCTCATCTCTGCCCTCTGTGCAGGAAACGATGCCACCCACAGTCAGGGTGGGTCCTCCTACCACCACTAAACCACCCTAGACGTACACCCACAGAACAACCCGAAGATGGCTCGCTACGTAATTTTCAAGCCAATAAAATGGCAGTGAGGACTAACCATTACAGCCCTGTTTGAGAGCTAACACGAAATTGGACTCCTGACACCAAGACAGGAGAGCTGGAGGTCTGGTTTACTCCACACAGGGAGTTCGCCTCAGGGCCTCTTTCTGATGGTTTTCTTTTTAAACATGTATTTAGTTATTTTCCTCTGTATGAGTGCTTTGCCTGCATGTATGTTTATGCACTATATGCATGCCTTTGGGCCACAAAAACATCAGAAGAGAGAGACAGACAGACAGGCAGAGACAGACAGAGACAGAGACAGAGAGAACATCTCTTAAAATGGAGTCCCATCCAGTGGTGGCCCACAACTTCAATCCCAGCACTCAGGAGGCAGATCTCTGAATTCGAGGCCAGCCTTGTCTGCAGAATGAGTTCAGGACAACCAGGGTTACACAGAGAAAGTCTTTCTCAATACCACCCCTGCTTAAAAAAAAAAAAAATGGTGTACCATGTAAAACCCAAGTCCAATCTGTGTTGCATAGAAGCTTTCCCTGGACTGAAATAGTCCCTCCTTCCTGAAGGGAGGAGGAAGGCTTATAAAACCCAAGGACCTACAGAAACCTTAGAGACTCCAGAGGCTCAAGAGTACAAGACTCATGAGTCCCTTCCCCATAGTTACATAAGCAGCAAACAAGTGCTGGAGGAGAGGAGACTTTCTGAGGTAGAGCTGCCTACAGCCTGCACAGGAGCTTCCAAGGATGCATCGTGAGTCATCACCTCCAGCCGGTGGACTTCTCAGTGAGGCCACTGCCCTCAGTCACCAAGCTTCTGCAAATCACCCCAAAATGTTTACTGGTCCCCTCGGACAAGGGAGTTCATGGCTGATATGAAAATTAAATTAATTACAAAATAAAAATATTTATTTAAAAAATGTTTACTGGTTGACTAAGGCTTGGAGGAAATGGCTTTGCTCTGTCTGGAGGGAAGAGATGACTGTCCACATCTCTCCAGAAAAGCCACATAACTGAGCTTGTGAACTCCTGACTGTCACCCCTTGTCACCATCCTTGCCCACAGGCCTCATGTGACTCTTCCACACTGGGCTAGTAGTGCTGGAGGGGATGAAAAACGGGACCATAGTGACACCTGCAGGTTACTTAGGGAAAGAAGAACTTTTTCATATGTCTTTTTTCCATTTCACGTGTTTTTTTCTTTTTCTTTTTCTTTTTCTTTTTTTTTTGAGACTTCCTTACATGAATACTCTATTTACATCATTTCACATCTCCCTTTACCTTCCCAACTCCTCCCACCGCCCTCCCTTTCCTCTAAAATTCATGGCCCCTTTTTCTTTAATTTTTGTTTTTGTTTTTTGTTTTTTTTTTTATTTTGAAATAAGGTTTCTCTGTGTAGATTTGGAGTCTTTCCTGGAACTCACTTTGTAGACAAGGCTGGCCTCGAACTCACAGAGATTCGCCTGCCTCTGCCTCCCAAGTTCTGGCATTAAAGGTGGGTGCCACCACTGCCCAGCTTCTTTAATTATTTATTGTTACGTACACACACAAAAATACAACAACAACAATAATAATAATAATAATGCCCAGTCTATTTAGTGTTGCTTGTTCGTATAACTGTTCATGGCTGATCCCTTGGGACTAGATAACTGGTCAGGAGTCTCACCCCTAGAGAGGAATGATTTTCCCAAAGAGAGAAATTTTTTTACATTAAATGTGTGAGCCAGGGCAAAACGAGATCATTAAAAAACCAAAATATTACATGAGAAAATAATCCCACTTTGTCTCCCTTCAGAGAATAGAAAGGCAACTGATTACTTTGCAAATGCAAAATGATCTCTGCAGGTAGACAGAGTGACATCAATGATAAAAGCTGGGATAGCAAACACAAATCAATGAGATTTTAAAAAGAAAAAGACTGCTCCATCTCTCCTGAATTACACCATGAAGTGCTGAGAGAAATCACCTCCTCTGAAGTGCAGACAGACAGGGCACAGCTGCAGAAGAGGAAAACACCTTTCTGATCCCCAACTGTAAACACCTTCCTTTCCGCATAAGAGTCAAAGCACAGTTCTATATGCTGAAGAAGTGAGGTGTGTCTTCGTGATAACTGGAGCTCTAATCATGACAGCGTGTGATAGATTACTTCTGCAGACGCTTTGTGGGAGGAAGAACAGCATGGGTCTGTAGCTCTGTAAGAGCAGGAGACCAGGAAAGCCCTGGCTGTCAGAGCCTCCGTGCTGCAGTAGACAAGCCTTCTGTAAGTGAGTTGGGGTCACACATAAGAACAAGGCCCACTGGACCGTGGAAACACACAACTTTAATCCTAGCACTCAGGAGGCAGACACAGGTGAATCTCTGAGTTGAAGGCCAACCTGGTCTACAGAGTGAGTTCCAGGATAGCCTGGGCTACACAGAGAAACCCTGTCTCTAAACATCAACATAATAATAATAATAATAATAATAATAATAACAACAACAACAACAAGGTTCTTGAGAAACTAAATTTGCTGAGCTTGGAGCTAAGACACCTACACTACCTCTGACAGAAATACTGGGCCCTTTCTTTAGTCACAAAGCAAAGTGGAGGATGACTTCATTAGCTTGTCACAATTGTGGGTACAAGGCTCTGTGGCCGCAAGGCAATTGCGAGAATGTGTGTTTGTGTGTGTGTGTGTGTGTGTGTGTGTGTGTGTGTGTGTGTGTGTATGCATGTGCATATGGATTTGTGCATGTCTGTCTGTACATGCCTCCATGTGTAATAGGTGTGAGGTTGAGATTCACAGGTCACCCAGCTATATACAAGACCCTGCTAGTCCAGGGTGAATCATCATGGATCTTTCTGTGCAGTGTAACCTGGTGTGGTGATTAACAAACAGTACCAAGATATCATGGCTGATATGTTGGGGGAAGGGCAAGGGAGAGGGAAACCCCACAGTCACTTCAGTATCAGAAAAAGTAACCAGAGAAATGCCTGGACTGTTTATTTGATAGTCATTGACCTTCCCTTTCTATCTACAGTGAGTTAATGATTAATCAGAGGAAAAGCCTAATGAAGGGGATCTTGAATAACTCAGATGTTAAGGGTCTGGTCAGGATAGCTCCCGCCTTAGTTCCAGCACTCAGGACACAGATGTAGGTGGAGCTCTGTGATTTCAAGGCCAGCCTGGTCTACATGGAGAGTTCCAGGCCAAGGGATGCCACAGTGAGATTCTATCTCAAAATGACTTTTCAAAAACAATACATTTTACAAAAAGACTCCAGGTTCTGTTTTCAGCACCCACATGATAGTTTACAACTGTACTTAACTCCAGTTCCAGGGGATCTGGCATCCTCTTCTAGCCTCTGCAGGCACCAAGTACACTTACAGTCTGTGTATGCACACAAGCAAAACATTCATATTCAAAAAATAAATTAATCTTTTTTTTAAAAAAATTCTTGCTGGGAGGTGGTGATGCATGTCTTTAATCCCAGCACTTGGGGAGGCAGAAGTAGGTGGAGAGAGAGAGACAGACAGAGACACACACAGAGAGAGAGAGAGAGAGAGAGAGAGTTAGAATCCAAACCTGACCTTCTCAGGTCACATCCATCTGTCTCTCTGCACCCTGATAGTTGTGTGTAGAGAAGCCCAGCCTACCAGACTCTAATCTACCAAGGGCGATCAGCAGCGATTCCTGTATGAAGCGTACACAGTAACTAAATGAGGTCCTTCTACCACTTGCTACACATACTCAAAGTCACACATTTCTTCTCCTAAATGTAAGACATCCCTTAAACTCCGGCCATCCAGGGGAATCAGAGAACCTGACACAGGCATGTACTATGGACTACTCAACAATCCTGTGGCATGAAACCTCCTCTTCCTCTGAAATTATGAAAGAAACCTTCTACTCTACTTTGTGGACCAGTCTGAACTCTCCTCAGAGCCTCCACCATGCGGTCTCATAACGATGCTAATAATTCTGCTAATAAGTGTTTTACTCAAAAGGACACACACAAAGTAAAGAAGATGGTGACAGACTTGGAGTTTGAGGTCATTGAACTCCCACACTGCTTCCATAGCAAGATGATGGAAATATACACCTTCATTTTTTGTTTATATGGGTTTTTAAAAATTTATTTCAAAAGTCTCACTATGAAACCAAAGCTGTCCCGGAACTCGCTATTATAACACAAGGTTATATATAACTCAGGTTCTTCTTACCTCCATCTCAACTGATTAGATTTTGCATGTGTCTCTGTGGTTCAGTTCACACACTCAGCTTCTCAGTTTAGGTAGTCACCTGAAGTGAACTCTCAGCCTTGCCTCCTCAGGGAGGTCTGACTCCAGATGTCCCACCCAAAGATCCTTGGCAAATGGCAGTTTCAAGAACAGGCTGCCTGTGTTTTGACTCTCCTCTGTGTTCACCCACTACATCCAGCCATCATGGCATCCTGACTTGAGAAACCTTTCCCTGATGCCCAGTCATAACAAGTAACTGAGTAACTGTGCCCTGCCTCAGTTACTCCCCATGAGCAAAAACATGAGGGATCGACTCTGCGGTCCAGGGAGACACTGCCTGGGCTGGACTTCTGGCTCACTGATGTGGAAGTTTCCAGAAATTCTCTTCCTGAGCTTCCTGGACTGCCCTGAGACCTGTTCCTGTTTGTTCTTATGGAAATGCCATAAAGGAAGCAGGACGGATAGACAGCCTCCACCAGTCTCTAAGGACGGAGGTCAAAATCATCCAGAGACTTGCAGTAGCCTAGTTTCTCCCCAGGCTTTGCCAAGAAGCCGTAGGCTTAGAGGGAAGCAAACAGAAGGACAGCTTCTAGCTGTCACCCCAAACCTCCAGTGCATTAAACAAGGACAGGAATGTGAAAGCAGCTCACACTGACCCCTCTTCTCAGCAACTCAGTCTTTTCCAGGAAAGAGAAAGAGAAAGCTATCATCACCAGTAGAGGATCACATTACTGGTCACTTGGAGGGGTGACAGAGAGGGCTCCCTGTGACCAGAAGGTTACATTGTGCAAACCTCTGGGCAATAGTGAGCTACAAGTAGGCAGAAATTGTGTTCAGGGCCCTGGAAAGTGCCTGTGTGACCCTCTTCATTGCTCCCTGCCCAGCCTGTCTCCCTCCACAGTGAGAATGAAACAGGCTCAGTTTTGCTTGCATACACACCCCTGCTCCACTTGACTCAGTGAGAACTTCCAGTAGGTACAGAAAAGCAGCAATGGAAATGCCAGCGCTGTCCCCACCCTCCGAAAGCAGCATGGCTCCTCCTGGCCACCCCCTTGGTCACTAGGCCTGTAGCTGGCTGCTAGAAAACACTTCTGCTTTTCTTCATGAAAACATCACACGGGGGGTCAGTGCTTCTGTGCCAGGGTCCAAGTCTCCAATCCCTGCTTTTGCTCAGGTGTCCAACTCTACTAAACTAACTCCTGGATCCTAGGAAAATAAAATATGGCCCCTCTCAGCTCAGACCTTCCCTCTCAAATACCAGCTGCAAGGATGTGAGCCTGATGTCCCACACCCTGGTATTCAGAGACTTTCTCCCTTATGAGGACAATGAGGTGGGGGTGATCAAGTGAGCCAGCAGACAAGGAAAACATGACACAGAACAGGGTTGCAGCCCAAGTCTCCAAGCACCTGAGGAACCAGAGTTTGTGAGCCTGAAGGTTGACATTGCCCAGGTGTTTGTCCAAGGAATGAAGTAGCAGGTTCAGGCACAGGATGCTCTGACCCTGGGCTGGCTGTTAAGGTCCCTAAGCAGACTTGGTAAACCCCCACATCATCTCTCCATCCCCACCACACTCATGTCAAACTCAGGTCAGCACAGCCATGCTCTGGCCTCTCTCTGAAAAACACTATGTAGCCTGCCCAGCCTAATCTTTCAAAACAGCTGTTTCCAGGAATAGAAATCGAAACCATTTCTCACTGAAGTCTCCTCCCAGTCCCAACTGGCAAGCAAGGCTCAGATAGAGCAACTGCAGGGCAAAAAGCAAGGTTTGTGGAGAGAGAAAGACCAGAGGCAGAAAGACAGTCCACGAGGTCAGCCAGCTCCTACTGCTTTCTGACTGGTCTCTCAGAAGGACTCCAGACCTCTCATCTCTGCACATCCCAGATCTGGATTTCAGTTCTAGATCTCTCCATATAGAATTCTGCTGAAGGACAGCAACGTTTTTCTAGGAAGAAGTGACCTTCCAGGAAGGCCGCCTACAACCGGATCCCACATAACCCTCCTCTGGAGCAGGTAAGTAAAAGCCTCTTAAGTACAGCTTACTCACCCCTAGACTCCCTAAACTTCTGTCCTTGTGATATGAAAAGTCCAACTGGGACACCAGGTCATGGGACCTTGGGGTCCGGACTGTTTTGCTCAGCACAGCAGGACCTCTCTCTGACTGTCTTCAGTACCACACAGTACTCCAATGGCTTTGCTGCTCAAATCCATCCAAGCCACCAGCATGGAGGCAAATGTCTATCTAGTTCACCTGAGTATTCCTGTGAGTCTTCTAAGGGTTGCTAAATTTAAAGAAAAAAGGGAAGAGAGGGCCATTCCATCTTTTCTTAGAATCTAAGGTAGCATCTCTTCATCTCTCCACAAGATTAAATTCCCGAGATCAGAATGGACCACAGGCAGTATCTGAGATACATAATAAATATGAAGAAAAAGGAATTGGAATTGGTTCTTGTTCTGGACCTCAGAGTGGTTTTGGAGTATAAGGTATCTTAGTGAACCTTTTGTCTGACTCCATCCAAATGTTTTATTTGCATTGGAGAAAGTGGCTCTGTTTAAGGCACTAACTCATTAACTAATCTATACGCTAACTTTTCAAACACCATCTCCCCAGAGCATACTGGGCTCCGTATTGTTCCCATTCACCTTGAGGAAGTTTATCACACTTTCCAGAAATATATGAACATCTTGGTTTTTCTCTCAGTCTTTCCTAATGGTGATCAAATAGGAATAAATGAGAGTTTTAGCACACACGAGGATATTAGTTCACAAAAATCCTTGATTTTAGGTTCATTGCTAGTCTATTCTTGTTCCCACATTCCCATGTGTCTTTCTGATGGAGATTCATAATGTCTGTGTGATATGTGAACTACATAGAGCCCCACACAGAAAAAAAAATTCACTTGTAAATGAGCTTCATTTTGCATCAAGTAAGCCATGAAATTTATTTAGTAGGTTATAATAAGCATGTGTTCAAGTTAATTAATTGGAGTAGAAAATAACAAAACTCAATTCAATGAACTTAATGGACTAAAGTAGGGCCAGAGTAGATTGTGTGGTACCTACCACCTTCCACACAGCTGTGGGCAAGTGTGTGTGAGCATGCTCTTAGTTCTGTGTGTCTGTTGGGAGACTCCAAAGACACTGCTCGCAGACTCTGATTTTCCTTCCCAGGCCCAGCTCCCCTCTCTAGTTGGATCTACTGGTTAAGCTCCCTCCAGAAGCCCCAAGGGTCTTACTTCTTCCGTGGGGATCTTCAACCTTATACAGAGGGGGTGAAATAGAGATATAATCTGGGCAGCAGCCTCAAAAAAGGAAATGGGAGGCCATTTGAATCTCAAAAAGCATTCTATGGGTTCTTTGCAAATACTGAGTCA
This sequence comes from Onychomys torridus, assembly GCF_903995425.1. NCBI lineage: Eukaryota > Metazoa > Chordata > Mammalia > Rodentia > Cricetidae > Onychomys > Onychomys torridus. Next base: position 37,122,067 of record NC_050450.1, on the reverse strand, counting down.
GCGTTCTGAGCTACAGTACTCAGAGGCTCTCTCTGACAACACTCCCGAGTGCCTCCCAGAAGAACTTGCAGCTTCACAGTTACCCATGACCTTTCCCAGTCTGCCTGTAATACAGACTGCAGCAGGATACAACCCTTGGAGAGTGACTAGATCCTGTGTGCAGCCATGACCTGCATCATTTCCCACAGGGTCCAGCACAGGCTGTGCAGGTATGGGAAGTCTCCATCACAGTCACATGAATAGTTCTGAGAAAAGCATGGTTTGTGTTCATCTTCTCCCCTGGTGAGTAGAACTCACTTGGTAAAGTAAAAGAGACACAGAACTAGACCTTGGCCAATGACAGGCAAGAGGGGAGTTGCCTTGAGGACAAGACACTACTAAATGTCACACAGCTCTTCTCTGTCGCCCATCTCCTCACACCAGTGCAGAATGCTCTCTCTCCTGGACTTTGTCCTGCTTCATTCCCCTGGCTTCCAGCCAACTTTGCCTCAGAACAGGTAAGTCCACCATCATGTCTATATACCCAGTCAGGACACCTTGACACTCTGAAACAGGAAACACCATCCTGGCTGATCCATATGCTCTCAGGTCTGACACAGGAGCTACTGGAGGAGGACTCTGAAGAGTCTCTGCTTTCACTGCCTTGAAGGGCTTGAAGCTTCTATGCAGGTGTGACATGTGACAGCAACATTTCCCATATTCTCCCTCCCACTGAACTCTGGACATCTTTATGATCATTTGATGACAGATCTTGTTCTCTTGATGAGTTTAACCCCAAAACAAGTTCTGAGTAGTTGGAGACACTGGGGGAATTTCCTTTAGCATGGCAACTCAGTTTTAGGGTACACATAAAAGAGGACAGAACACATTGGTTTCCAAAATTATAAACTGTGTGTCCATGTAAGATGTAAATGACAATTGGTGGCAGTTAGTAAACCAGGGTCCCCAAGGGAAGCACCTCAGCATGCATCAAATCCTCTATTAAGGAGGATTGTCTTCACTTCACCGACAGAAACATGGAGTCACATTCCAGAGATCAACCTTTGGATTCCTTACACACTCTGTGTGTAAATAAAGACTGGTTCTTAGCCAAGATGGTATACCCCCATAATCCCAGCACTAGAGAGACTGAGACAGGAGTATCATAAATTTGAAGTCAGCCTGGACTACAAAAAAAGACCCTGTCTCAAAAAAAAAAAAACAAAAAACTATTTATTCATGATTCTCTGTTTCTTCACCCACAATCAACAATAATGAATACCACTTATCTAATAGGATTTGAGGACTGTTAAGTGAGATAAGGCATTCAAAGGACCCAACACAGACTCACAGACACAGGACCTTCTTGCTGTGTGATTAAAGTCAACGAGTGGAGGAGAACCCTAGGAACGGTTTCCTTGGAGACCCTAATAAAACCGGAGAGCCTCACCAAGAGAGCTGAGAGGTGTACAGAGAGCGTCAGAAGGATCTTGTCATGAAACCAACACACAAGTCCTGGGAGGTGGGTAGCATGACTTTCTGGTGCCTGAGGCAGGAAACTGGAGTTCCAGGAGTGTATCCGTGTTACAAGGAGCCGAGCACCGCACACAGGGAATGGTCCTTTGGCCCGTTTCCTTCTGTAGAGGATGAGGAGGCTATAGGGAGCCGGACTGGATTACATCAGGTGCTATCCCAGGAGAGGTGTGAGTGAAGCGGGTACCCAAGCTCAAGGAGAGGATGGAAGATGAGAAGTTGCATGGTGGGATGTACCGTGGTCATGAGTGTGTCCTAAGCATAAATACCTGGGTCTTCTAGGGAAACCTCCTGCCTCAATGGAAGGACAAGACAGGCCTCCAGATGTTCTGTTGAGTGCTCCTAATGGGACAGAAAGGCTGTATTAAAGCGGGGGGGGGGGGGGGGGTCGGGGTCTTGGATTTTGGAATTGTTTTAACTTATTACATTGTGTGTGTGTCTGTGTGTGTGTGTGTGTGTGTGTGTCTGTGTGTCTGTGTGTGTACATATGCTCAAACATGTATGTGAGAGTGATTAGAGGACAAGTTTTAGGAGTTGGTTCTCTCTCCACCATGTGGGGGTTTGAACTCAGATCATCAGGTTCAGCAGCAAGTGCCCTTGGCTACTGAGCCATCTCACTAGCCCTGGGTGATAGGATGTCTTTATTTGTGTTCTTGAACAAGCAGAAAGTTGAGTTTTAAGAGAGGATAGCATAGCAATCACTCTCGATAGGGGGACTCTTGGAGACCATCAATAAGGAGCAGTTGGTGTGTTGTAAGCTTGTGTACAGTCCACTTGATGATCCCAACCAATTCTTTTCTCAGTCCTGAGGACCAGTCCACTCATGCTTTAATTTCATTGCAAGCAATCAGCCAACAAGAAAAATATATTTTCACACATCAGCCTGAGTACCTCCAATAATAATAATACAATCAACAGTTATGCACAGAACTGTACAAACATAAGCACTAACCAAAACCTCCGTGGCAGGCTAGTTGGAAATTAATTGTTTTGATTCATCTGTGGAAGTCAATGGGAGATGAGCATAAACTAGAAAAATGTGATTCCCCAGGGAGAAAAACGTCATTTGTAAAAGGAAAAGGCAGAGTGTGCTTTTTAGAAGAGAATAATTAAATTATACTTGACTCTGAGGTCTTGCAGGTCCTCACCAGCACGTGGCTCAGTGAGGAGAACGGCTCCTAGTGCTCAGGTGTGGGTCCTGCCTGTTCATGTAGACTGGCCTGTGTCCCCACTGGGTGACCTGTCCTGTCCTGCTGCAGGAGTACAGCCCTTCACACAACAGCTGCGCAGCCGCCCTCTTGAGCACCATCAATCATCTATCTCCTGAACTGATTGTACATCAAACGTCTTTGCTCCTTCCCTGGTTGTGGTTCTGAAACATTGAGGCTGTGACAAGAATCCTGTTGATTCCGATAACCCCCATGTCTAACTTCACACCGCTTCTCCTTCCACAGGCTGAGCCCCTACTCCCCAACATGGAAGAGACCCCTTACGCTCCGCTGAATTCATCCTCTGCCTTTGCCACGTCATATCAAACCCTGGGCAGCATTTTGCCTAAGGTCAACAGGACTGTTGAAAAGGCCTTGAACGAAGGGAAACTGTTGGACGTGGTATGTGGGATCAAGGAGACCATGGCAACATTGTCCCAAATCCCAGTGAATGTCACTGTGACTGGGGACTCGGGCAATGGCCTGTCATCTTTCATCAATGCACTCCGAATCATTGGCCATGAGGAGGATGACTCAGCTCCCACTGGGGTGGTGAGGACCACCCAGACACCAGCTAGATACTCTTCATCCCACTTTCCCAATGTGGCACTGTGGGACATGCCTGGTTTGGGGGCCACAGCCCAAACCATAGAGAACTACAGTGAAGAGATGAAATTCAGCCGATATGACTTATTCATCATCATCGCCTCTGAGCAGTTCAGCTCGAATCATGTAAATCTTGCCCAAGTCATCCAGAAAATGGGGAAGAGGTTCTATATTGTCTGGACCAAGCTGGACAGGGACCTCAGCCAGTGTGTCCTTTCAGAGATCCAGCTCCTACAGAGTATCCAGGAGAATATCCAGCAGAGTCTACAGAAGAAGAGGGTGAATATACCCCCCATATTCCTGGTATCCAGTCTAGACCCTTTACTACATGACTTCCCAAAGCTGAGGGACACACTGCATAAAGACCTCTCCAACATCAGGTGCTCTGGGCCCTTAAACGCCCTTTCTGGCACCTGTGAGAAGATCATTGATGATAAAGTGGATTGCTTGAAGGAGAGAATAGACAACGGATGCTCGGAGAATTCTTTTGGTGTCAGGGATAATGATGACATGGGAGAGTGTCTGAAAGCGTTCCAATTGAAATTTGGTGTGGATGACAGATCACTTCAACAGGTGGCCCAGAGTATGGGGACAGTAGTCGAAGAGTACAAGGCCAACATGAAGTTCCAAACCCTGCATACTCTCCAAAGAGGGGACTGGCAACTGAGACTGATGACTTGTGCAGTCGTGAATTCGTTCTTCCGAGTTCTTAAATGTCTCCCATGCTTATGTCGTTGTGTCCCCCGTTTCAGACGCTTAAAACTCAAACGCATGCTTCTGTTAGTTTCCCAGGACACTAAGGCCATCGTGAAGAAAATCCTGAGAGACTCCATCAGCTCTCCTCAAATCTAGTGTAGGGGTGGTCGGCCGCCTTCTCACATGGAAGCCAGACTGCCTTGGGTCTGGATCTAACCTGGATCCAACCCTACTTCTCCACTAGAAATCAAGAGATATAACAACACTTTCTCTGAGGATCTAGACCCTTTGAGAGGAGTTAAAAATCACTCATTTCACTTGTCTCCACTCTAATGCACTGTTCTGCTGAGGGACAGGGACAAATTGTTTAAAAAAAAATAGTTGATCATCTTTCTTAGATTTGGAATATAGAAAATTTGTTTTCAGTTGTGAAGTGTGATGTTAGTCTAAATCAGTTTTCCTCTAAAACAGTAAAGTCAGATCCTCTTCATTAACACCTTTTTATTCTCATCCTCCTTCCTTTCCCTGGATACCCCTGCACAGAGGAACACATAGATGGAGAATATGGTAGCAGCCATTGTTCTCTGGATTCTGTTCAGTACTGGGGAAAGGACTCAGACAGTGTTTCTAATGCAAGCTGCTCATCTGTCACACATTCACTGACAGGTACCTAAAAAGAGTATCTTAAGAGGGAACTCAGAGCCGGGCAGTGGTGGCACATGCCTTTAATCCCAGCACTCAGGAGGCAGAGGCAGATGGATCTCTGAGTTCGAGGCTAGCCTGGTCTACAAGTTCCAGGACATCCAGGCTACACAGAAGAACCCTGTCTCAAAAACAAAAGAGAATT
>NC_050450.1:36987198-37112198 GCF_903995425.1 Onychomys torridus | reverse complement strand
GTCCATGCTGGGGTGGGCTTTTCAGAGATGTCGCTGCTTTTGAATCCCCTAATATCCCCGTAAATAATCCTCCACCCAGAATCCTGGACGTAATCCCCACAAACTCGTGGGTTCGCTCGCTGTCTTAGGGTTTCTCTCGCTGGGACAAAACACCATAACCAAAAAGTAACTTGGGGAGGAAAGGGTTTGTTCGGCTTACACTTCCACAGCTCTGTTCACTATTGAAGGAACTCACAAAGGGCAGGAACCTGGAGGCAGGAGCCGATCTGCAGTCAAATAGAACCCAGGACCACCAGTCCACCGATGGCCCCACCCACAAGGGGCGGGGCCCTCCCTAACCAGTAACTAATTAGAAAAATGCCTTACAGCCAGAGCTTACGAAGGAATATTCTCATTTAAGGTTCCCTCCTTTCAGATAACGCTACTTTGCGGGTCAAGCTGACACAAGACTAGCCAGTGTGTTCGCCGTGCTCGACAGAAGTAGAACCTTTTTGTTTTTTGTTTGTTTGTTCTTTCCTAGTGCCCTCTCTAAAGTGAACCCACGTTTGTTGATGTCTCCCCAGGGAAATTCTTACAGCAGCTTGGCCCTGGCCCTGGCTTGGCAAGCACTCTAAATTCACTGAGGATTTACACTCATTCTATACACTTTTACGAGCCAACGAGCACAATTGGTTGTACTGTTTTTCTTAAAAGACTGGGTGAAAATAACACAAGATAGGAAATGACATATGTTAGGAAAGTGAGCGTTTATTTGCATTTTCCTTCCAGTAATTCCACACGGAGGCGACGGGGTCCTGCCGTCCCGAGACACCCCGCCCTGGCGGGGAAGCAGAGCGGCAGACCTACGCCCGGCGCTGCGGGCGACTCCGGGTCCGGCGCCGAGAGGCGAGGGGACCTGTTGGTGCAACGCTCTCCATCCGGAAAGGCGAAGTGGGTTCGAGCTGTCAAAGCGCGTGAAGCCCCAGGAGAGTGGGGTGACAGGAGGTTGGGGGCGGTGACCTCACCGAGAGCCTGTGGATGGGGCGACAGCGGAGAAATAGCGCTGGACGCAGGAGCTTGATGGGGAAGTCAGCAGTGCATCGGACTGCCAGACAACACGCAGAAATTCAGCTCTGGGCTGCCGCTACGTGAGAGGAAAAAGAACACTGCCAGGACCTAGCCTCCCACGCGCGGTTTCAATGTGGATCCTGTTGGGCAGCAATAAAAACGCAAGCTGTCGAAGGCCCCAGCGAGATTTGAACTCGCGACCCCTGGTTTACAAGACCAGTGCTCTAACCCCTGAGCTATGGAGCCAGCCGCGCATCCTGGCTCTGCGCACGAGTATTTAATACCATCGCCATCATCGCGCAGCCGCAGAATGTAACGCCGGGTTAAAGAAAGATAAAATAGAACCCTTTGTCTTTCAATCGAGTAGCAGCAGCAGACCCGACTGCACTGTCCACAAGGACAGATAAATCAGGAGTCTTCGGACATAGCCTCTTGAAGAACAGGTCCGTGTGGTGCCTGCGAGCCGGAGGGGACAGCCCCTCCAACTGCAGGAGCTGTGAGGAGTGCCCTGGACCGCCAGAGGAGCCGGCAGGGGGCTTGTGACCGAGCACTGCAGCCAAAGGTCAAAGGGCTGGTAATGCAGTGGGGAGGGGGTCGATGAAACTGTCCTGCAGGCTACAAAGTCAGTGACATTAGGAGGTACCTGAAATGGGTTAGGCAGTGACAGCTGGGAGGGAATCTCACGGTCTGGCTATTCCGAGGTGCTGAGCGGAGATCACGGGAGAGGCTTAGGGTCCCCTGATCCCACCATACTTACAAGCAAATCTGAAAAGGACAACTAACCTTAAGGTACATCTTAAAGCCAGCCATGAACTAGTTTGTCCGGGCCCCTAAGAGCCCACTGAGCCCACTGACAGAATGAGCATGTAGAGGAAGACAGGAGTTAGAATCTGAAAAGAAATTAAAAGCTGTGGCTGTATTCCATAACCCTCGGCCTGGTGGCTAGCCTGCCCTGGTCCTTAAATGAGATGACTTGGGTCACCAGTTGTACCAGCCAGAGGCAGTCCCTGGGTGCCCTTCATTTAACTGCGGAAGACGAGATGTAGAATCCTGGGTTTCTGAGGTCTGGGACTAATGGGTGGATTAAGAAGGATGTCTTAGGGCCAGTTATTCTCAAGAGACCCAATAAGGTTGGAGGTCTTATGATGCCCAAGACAGGAAAAACTCACATGAGCTTGTGCAGCCAAGTCATCAAGTTGCCCTGTAGCCAAATAATTGTCGTAGTAACTGTTGTCATATTACAGCCATTATACAGAAATCTATAATCATGCTACAAATACCATTCTCTGACAGACACAATCATGTATACAAACAGACAGCAGCTACCCACAATCCCTAGTCCTGGCCTCACATGTATACCTACACCCAACATCCCAGTTCCTGTGACATGTAATATTGTGTCATTCTAAACACAGTTATTGAAGGATGCAAAAGAAATTATGGTCATCAAAAAGCCATACAAGCTGAGTATGGTTGGCACACACCTTTAATCCCAGAGCTGCAGAGTATCACAGGAGTGTCTCTGTGAGTCCAAGGCCAATCTAGTCTAGAGAGAGAGTTCCAGGCATGCCAGGAAACAGAAAGAGACCTCATCTTAAAAAAAAAAAAAAAAAAAAAGGCATGGACCACAGTCTTTGGAGTTATCTAAATCTATCCCAGGACATAGTCACTCACACTTGACTCCAGTGTTGTGGCGTTTGAATCCACTGGAAAAGACCCAAGACTCAGACTCAACTTAGATGAAATGCGTTTGTTCTTAGTGATAGCAGAAAGACAGCAGCCTTAGAGGCAAATGGCACTCCATGCGGAAGAGAGCTAAAGGGAGTTATAAAGGGGATATCAAAGGTGTGTGTTCCAATCTCTATGGAATCCAGAGCTGGACAAGAAACCGCTTTACCTCCCTGCTGTTTCTCCCTCCCATCCTATAGTAATAAAAAGACCACTGCATCCCAGTCCCACAGCGCTAAGTGCGTTTACAAAAGCAGAAAGCAGGACCATCATTATCCGGTTCTTATCTCACTTGCAGGCCGATAGGCTCTCACAGGCATCCCAGGGTCAATGTCAGTGGCCTTTAAGGGGTGCCTGGTACCATGTTAAGTTTCTTTAGCCATCACAGGGGCATGTGTGAAATTATTGCACAGGTCTGAGCACTCTGGGGGAAGTGTGACTAAGTGACTAGGATAGAGCAGGCACTAACACAGTGCCATCAGGCTAGGGCTGGCTGTCATCCTTACTCTCTCTTATTCCCTTTGAAATGAAATCATGTGTATGTTTATGTGTATATGTCTGTGTAAACGTATATACACATGTGTGTGCACTGGTTCTGTGGTGTGCATACAGAGACCAAAAGAGACCATCATAATATCCCTTGAAGCTGGAGACCTGGGTATTTACAGAGCACACTACCTATTACATGGGTGCTGGGATCTGAACTCTGGACCTCATGATTTCACAGTAAGTGGGAAGCTATGTTTTTGTGTGGAAGTCTGTTTGCAACAGCTAACCCCTATACATCTACTCATAAATGCCCTCTCCAAAGTGGTGGAGGCCCAAAACAGCTTGACCACACAACTGCCATGACAGGCTTAGAGGCCCAGGCACAGCTTCTGTGACAGGCTTACTGGCAGGCAAGACCCAGATTCAGGAAAAAACATAAGCGATCCCACCCAGGGAGGGCCTACAACTAAGGAGAAGTACCTGACATCCCAAATATTCCAACCATTAGGTAAGGTGGCCAGATGTCCCTACAGTCTAGCATACACCTATTTTTGTTTTACAGATATCCCTAGACAAATGTCAGCCAGTCCGGGTCCTGAACGCTGGAAATCCCCTCACTCCAACCTCTGCTATGATAAAAACTCTACCCTGCCTGGGCTCAGGGCTCTCTGTTCTCACTGCTGCATCGGACAGATAGAGAGACCAATCTGGGAACTTGAAAATAAAGGCTCTTTGCTTTTACATATGGGATTCAGTCTCTGTGGTGGTCTTCTGGGGGGTCCCTGAGATCTGGGCATAACATCTGAAACCCTCATTCCCTTCATCCCAAATCTGAGATACAAGCACACAAGCTCACACATCTCAATTACATGACACTCGGGATCATTCTAGCAGAAACCATTGCTCAGGCACATCCTCCTCCTGCAGTCAAATGAGGGAGTCAAGAATGAGTCCAGCCACCCAGAGAATTGTGCTCAAATCTGTATTTCCACCCCTTCTTCCCCTTCCCAGGGGAGCACTAAGCAAGGAACAGCCCACTGCTGACATTCCAGAAGCCCAGCTTTGTGGAAGCTATGGAACAATAGCCAGCCAAGAGGATAAGGAGGGTCTTTCCCGTTCAACCCCCTCCACGGCAGACACGCATCAATCCTTGTCACCAGGATGCTCTGCTGTTTGCATAGAGTTAGTAAGTTCCAGAAAGGGTTTGTCAGGACTGTGTTTATGCTGTATACATCTCTACATTGGTGCAGGTTGCATCTGTAAACTCCGAAATATCAAATTGTGTTTCACAATTCCAGAATCTTTGATCTCCTTACTCAAAGGAGACTATATACTGATGGAAAAAGTGAGGCTTAAGGCACCTGTGACCAGGCATGTTGCCAGTCACTGTGGTCGAGGATATCATGGTATCAGGCTAAGGAGTGCTGGAGAAATGTAATCGTCCAGGCCTCTTGTGTAGGTCAAGAGTTTTCCTTCCAGATCTGGTTAGACTGGCTTCTGAGCCGGGAGCTACAATGTTCCTCCCTAAATAAACAACCTAGCCTGGCCAGCTGGATCCGGAGGACTTAATGACCTCTCTAGGCAGAGCCTGCAGCTGCCACAAATGTAAAGTAATAACCTGATGGATCCAGGGCCAAACCACAGCCTTTGCAAGGGTACCAGTCTTTGACGTTGTTCTGTGCTCACAGGGGTCCTTTTAAATCAAGATGGTAAGCTCGTGTGGTTAGAAGCATCCTTGTTAAGAGCTGGGCTTTTGTCCTAGTGGGCGAGCGACCACCTCTCCATAGTTCAGATACAATTTTCGGGAACATTGTAGGAAGGGGGCAGGCACCAAGGGGAGCAGCCACTGAGGGTCCAAGGCATCTCTTCCCTGTGCATTCGTTAGCCACAGCACCTCTTTCCTCAGTTTTCAGCGCCTCGGTTGTGTGCTCTGTGATAGCCCGCTGGGGCAACCCGGGTTAGGGGTGTGGAGGGAAGGTCCAAGATGGAGTAGCTCTGTCTTAGCCCTCCGCGGAAGCCAGACAGCTCTTCAAGGCCAGATTCGCAAGTAGGTGCCAGTGGAGCAAACAGAGAAAAGGGGGAACACTCGCTCCTGGAAGTTGACGCGGAAGGTGTAGAGGTGGCGCATGTCCTCCACTGCGTAGAAGGACACCGCCCCCACCTCCAGGTCCAGCGCCACCCTCACCCGCAACAGCTGGCCACAGTTGAGGGGCGTCCTCTCAGGGCTGGTCACGGCCCAGTACTGCCCATTGTTGAGTTGCATTGCCCAGACGCCCTCCTCAGGGGTAAAGGGCGTGAGGCCCTTGCGACGCACGCTCTCCCGGGCCACACCGAAGGCCCAGCCATCCTTGGAGCCCACTTCCACCTCCCAGTGATGTCGCCCGGTGGAGAAGCCACAGGATGCCAGAACGCGGGTGTTGGTATCAAAGCGGCGGGGGTAGTTAGGCAAGTCCTGGGCACGCTGTCCTAGGCGCACGCTCTTTAGATCCAGGGACAAGATGAGGCGGGGGTTGGCTGTGTCCGGGTCCAAAGTGAGCTCCACTGAGGATAGAGAAAGAGAAAGATGTCTCCAAAGCGTTACTCTCGCAGCCTCTGTACTCAGGGCACAGTCCCTTCTTGTCGCCTGGTCTTCCTTCCCTTGAGGGAAAGCCAGTGCCCGTCAACCCTCCCTCCACATCAGCGATTTAACTTTCCTCTTTCCTTTCTTTTCTCTTCAATGTAACAAACGCATATTAAAATTTTTAATAAACTCATAAAATCTAAGAAATACAGTGGGCCTGATTTGGATCTCAATTTGAGCAGGCCAATAAATGTGATTTCAAAGATAACTGTGAAGGGGGATAGTAGAGAAAGCCTGAGCTGGGGAGGTGGAGGCAGAAGAACCAGGAGTTCAAGGCCATCTTCGGTTATGTCACCAGCCAGAGGCCAGCGGAAGATACAAGAGCCTTGTTGCAAAACAAAGACAATTGGGGAAACTTGAAAATTAGACACAAGAAAAAAAAATCATCATTTTCTCTAGGTATGATGGTTCTGTTTTTTAGGAGTCTGTCTCTTGCCCGATATGAAGGCCCACCCTATATTCTCAGCATTTGGGAGGGAGTGTGGGGCAGAGCGCTGTGAGCTGGGAGCAAGTCTGGTCTACAGTCAGTTCCAGGCCAGCCAGAGCTATACAGTGAGCCCCTGTCTTAAAAAAAAGAAAAAAGAAAAAAGAAAAAAAAAAAGAAAAAGTCTGTCTCTTTAGAGGTAGTATATTCTGAGATATTTGTGGAAATACAGTATCTTGTTTTGTTATAAAACTGCACATTTAGGCAGTTATATGTGGTAGTGGTGGTGCACACCTTTAATCTCAGCACTGGAGAAGCAGAGGCAAGCAGATCTCTGTGAGTTTGAGGCCAGCCTGATCGACAGAGCAAGTTCTAGGACAGCCAAAGCTACAGAGAAAAAACCCTGTCTAGAAAAAACAAAATAAACAAACGAAAAACAAACAAACAAACAAAAAATGGAACACAATGTCTGTGAAAAAAATGTTTACCAATTGGCAATTGAAGATATATGATGTGAACATGTGTGGCATGCCTTATGCTCTTCTCTCTCTTTTTAAGTTATATTTGAAAAGGTTCAAAATAAAAAGCTACAAAGTGCACTAAGTTGTAAACACTATTATAGGATTTATTCCATGCCCTCTGTGGTGTGGTTTCAATGAGAATGGCCCCCATAGGCTCATATGTTTGAATGCTAGTCAACAGGGAGTGGAACTATTTGGGAAGAATTAAGAGGTGTGGCCTTGTAAGAAGACATGTGTAGCCCAAACCAGGCCCAGAGTCAGTCAGTCTGTCTGTCTGTCTGTCTGTTTACCTGTCTCTCTCTCTGTCTTTCTCTTCTTCTCTTTCTGCCTGCTGCCTGCAGATGGAGATGCAGAGCTCTCAGCTACTGCTACAGCACCAAGCCTGTCCATTTTCAGCCATGCTGATCGTGAACTACCCTCTCACCCAGTAAACAAGCCCCAGTGAAATGTTCCCCTTTAAAGAGTTGCATTGGTCCTAGTGTCTCTTCACAGCAATAGAACATTAACCAGAGTGATTGTCACTGAGGTGGATGGGCAGACAGGGATTTGTAAAGCCCAGAGAGACAGCCTCTGGCAGGGAGCAGGTTCTCTCCCTGGCCAGTCACATCGGTCAGCCATACCTTTCTCCTCTTTCTCCAGCTCTCCCCGAAGATCCTCTACAGAGAAACAAAGCAGAGCAAATGTACACAGTGTGGGAGACTGCCCGGCCAGGAAACCTCTTCTCCCCACACACTTAGAGCCCACCTGACTCCAGCTACTCTGGAGGCCAAGATTTGCATGTACAGACCTAGATGGGAACAGGAGGAGAAGGGACCCCCAAGTGTCCTGGTTCCACCACTTCCCCTTCTCCCTCTATTATCTAGAACCGGTCTGACCTGATATCTCCCCCCTTAGCCTTCTTCCTGCCCCCAGTACTAATCTGTCTGTCCCCGTGGAAAGCAGGATGCCTGGGGGAAACCCAGAGGGCATTGTCATCAGTGCCTTCCCAGAACAATCTGGCTTTGGTATGCCCCAACTCCTGTCCCCTCTTCTCAGTTCAGGAAAGACACATCTTTAGGTCCCATGGACCTACCAGGAGCACGCCCCTCAACACTGCATGGCCCACACCCAAGCCCCATACCCTTAAACTTCTTCAGCAACCCTTTTAAGATGAAACTCTTGAGGGAAACATTCCACACTTTGTTCTTCATCTCCGATGAGACCGTGGTTGGCTTGGAGCCAGGCATACTGCTGCACCTGCAGGACAAGACCCCTGAGGAAGTCCCAAGAGCACCATCCCACTCCAGTGCCCTCTGACAGTTAGGATGATGCTATGGATACATGCAGTCCTAGAGGCCTGATTACCAGCTTGTGCACTGTTGGAAGATAGCACAACCTTCAGGACGTGGGGCTGCGGGGGAAGGAGTTGCATGACTGGAGAATTGCCTTTGAAAAGGCTATCATCAAACTGACTATCTTTTTTTTTTTTTTTTTTTAAGCTGAGGATCAAACCCAGGGCCTTGCGCTTGCTAGGCAAGTGCTCTACCACTGAGCTAAATCCCCAACCCGCAAACTATCTTATTCTCTCATTCTCTCATTTCTTCCATCCCTCCCTCCCTTTTTCTCTCTCCCTCCCTCCCTCCTTCTCTCTCCCTCCCTCCCTCCTTCTCTCTCCCTCCCTCCCTCCTTCTCCCTCCCTCCCTCCCTCTCTCCCCATCCCTTCTCTCTTGTTTTCCCAGTTACTTCCCTTAAGAGGAAAAGGGAAAGCCAACTTTATATAGGAATTCCCACAGCCAGGTAAAGGGGGGTGGGGGGTGCCTTTGCCTCAAAAGGGACCCAGGTAAGGAAGTAGGAGTTGGGGGTCAGGAGGTGAGAGATGGTGTTGGGATAAAGAGAGAAAGCTTGGTGGGTGGGCTTGGGAAGACTGAGGAATGGTTAGGTTCACTCACTTGCTTAGTGTGCTTTTGAATTCCTGGAAGAAAAGGGGAAAGGAAATCAAACCATCATTATACAACCTCCATTCACCATGACTTGTTCCTTACCCAACTCACAGAAATAAGCCATGCCCCACTGAACACGGTGACAGTGGTTTCCAGCTGTGGCTGGTCACTGGATGTTCTGTCAACTCCTAGTGCCCTTCAGTCAACCCTGGTCACAGACATGAAAGCTTTTATTGTGAAATTCTCCCTGGGCTATCTGATGAGACCTGGTGTTTATTACTAGCATGGTTACCACCACCCCCACCACCCCCCCCCTCCGACAAGCCACAGCGTCTTGGTTGTTTCTTTTTTGTGTCTGTTCCCCACCTCCACCCTGACAGAATTTCACTGGCTGGCCTCGAAACTCACAGAGATCTGCCTGCCTCTGCCTCCTGAGTGCTGGGGTTAAAGGATGTTGCTACTCATGCCCTGGCTGGTTGTCTATTTTTTAATTTGTTTGTTGACGTGTTTGATTGATGACTGATTGGCTTTTCGAACAAAAGGTTTCTCTGATGTAGCTCTGTAAGACCAGGCTGGCCTCAAACTCACAGAGATCCGCCTGCCTCTGCCTCCGGAGTGCTGGGATTAAAGGCCTGCACCACCACCACTGAGGTGAGCCACAGGGACATGAAATAGAAGTCCAGCTGTATATTATAAGCTATACCTTGATAATGCCAAGGGTCAATCAGTGGGAAGCCAATCAGCAAGGTCTATTGTGTATGTGGCTTAATATTCAGTTGTGGCTTGCTATGACTTCCTTGTGCTCACAATTCTCCTAAAGTGTTGTGTGTGTGTGTGTGTGTGTGTGTGTGTGTGTGTGTGTCTGCTGTTTACAAAGCACCTGTATAGTCAAGTAGAACACAGAAACCTTCTGCCTGAGCTCCAGGACCTTCTATTTAGCATTTGTTTTGGGTATCTGACTTTTTGCAAAATACCCCCTTGAGCTACTTCCTAAAACAGAGCTAACCCCAAACAAAGCTTTAAAAGACAAGCAAGGAACAGGCCATCTGAGCTCCAGGCCATGATCTGTTAGACTCCTGAACTCCCCTGCCCCCTGAACTTAAATGTCTTTTCTGAGACGAGGCTGCCTGGTCTCGCAGGCCAAATGCCTATCAACTAGAGGAACAAGCTTTATTTCTTGTGCAAATCAAGGCCTCCCCTCTCTTTCTCTCACTGCCCAGAAGAACTTTTAAGATCAAAACAGAGTATTCTCCCCTCAGCAGGCGCTTCAAGCCCTGATGCAGAGTGACTAGCTATCCAGTACTCTTCCTCCGCCCTGTCAGGAAACTGGTGGCAGAGGGAAAAAGTGACAGTTTTCACTTTCAGTGACCTACAGACTTTCCCTACCCTATCTATCACCTGTAAAGTTTATAGTTGAACACTTTTATAATAGACTCATAATGCTTTCATCCAACCACAATAAGGACATATTTCTAGCACACATTCCTTTTCTGATTTATTTCAACTACTAACGGACTCCACTCTTGTTTTTGTTTTTGGAGTTCTCTTGCTGTAGCTTGCTAAGCTTCCTGGATCTTGCTCTGTAGACGCAGTCGTGGCCTTGACTCACAGAGATCTCTGCCTCTGCCTCCCGAGTGGCTGGACTAAAGGCGTGTGCCCCACCACCGGCCTTACTCACTCTTTATCTCCTCCCTTTTGGGTTGCGAAATAAAATTGCAGCGAAGTCTAGCCCTACATCTCGTGCTACATACAAAACATAAGGTGCTACCGTTTAGGAGAGGATATAGACCAGCCCAAGGGGAAGGGAACTAGGATCTGGGGGAATAAAGAGAACTGGAACTGGGGAGACCAGGAGAATTGGAACTAAAGGAATTTAAAGAAATCAGGAAGGGAAGGGAAGGGAAGGGAAGGGAAGGGAAGGGAAGGGAACAAAGAATTGAAGGATTGAAGATTTGAGGGAACTAGGAATGGAGGGGACTAAGGATTAAAGGAACTAAGGATTAAGGGAACTAAGAATTGAAGGGAATTAAGAAAAAGAGAGCCGGGCAGTGGTGGCGCATACCTTTAGTCCCAGCACTCGGGGAGGCAGAGAGGCAGGCGGATCACTGTGAGTTTGAGGCCAGCCTGGTCTACAGAGCGAGATCCAGGAAAGGCACCAAGCTACACAGAGAAACCCTGTCTGGACAAACCAGACAGAGAGAGAGAGAGAGAGAGAGAGAGAGAGAGAGAGAGAGAGATCAGGAATTGAGGGAATTAAGAAATGAACAGATCTGAGAGAGTTGAACTGGAGATTGAATGATGGTGACTGACGAATAAATGAATTGAACGAAAGAGCTCCGAGCAACTGGATTCATTCCCGCAGCAATGGTAGTGTCTCTCCTGGGTCCCTGGAATTGTATAAACTTAATGCTGGACCCTTAAATATTATACAAAACACGGCCTGGCTTGTTTATTTATTTTTAATAAGTGTTTATGTGTATGGGTGTTTTGCCTGCCTGCATGTCTGTGCACCATCTGTGTCTGGAGGCCAGAAGAGGGAGGGCACCAGATCTCCAAAAACTAGAGGTGATGAGCCACCACTTGGGTACTGGGGAGCCAACAGACAGTACTGTTAACTGCTGAGCCATCTCTCCAGTCCCAACGTTTTTTAAACATGAAACAGAATAACATAGAGCACATTAGAGTGGATTATTACGGCAAAGATAAGGATTGTTTTCTGAGACTGGTCTCGAGTATGTGTATACAAGACTAAATGTAAAATAAATTAGAAATAATGGCTGATAACCATGGAAGTTTTATCACGTCCCCCTCGCCTTCCAAACCCAGTGCCCTTTTACCCCATCCCCTTCCCCAGGGGTCTGATTGTCCTCCAGCAGCCTTTCCTAATGCCTAGGGACAAATGCCTCAAGGCTGTGACTGAGTCAGCCTCACCTGGAGGAAGTCTAGGTCCGGCTTCTGAGCTGTCTCCTGGATCTGGCTGTTGAGCTTGGACAGCTGAGTGATCTCAATCTCGAGTTGCGCCATGTTCTCATTCTGCTTCTGGGTCACTTCCCGGGACAGCATCTCCAGTCGGCCTAAAAGCCGACCCTCCTGCTCCACCAGAAAGGCCCGAAGTGCCTGGAACTCTGCCCCCACCTTCTCCTTCTCTGCTAGCATCTGCTTCTGTCTCGGGAAAAAGTCGGCACACAAGTTAGAGGAGAAGGGACTTGGGCAGAACATTAAGACAGCTTTGAGGAGGCATCCTCCAGGGCAGGGTTGCTTCCCCTCACTGGAGAAAGAGGCACACCCACACATGCATACTGTGCATACCCCTAATTAAAATAGCCAGAGTGTACAAGCTACAGCCTCAACACATGCTCCTCTCTCCCCTGCCACATATGTCCTCTGGTGTCTCTTAGGATATGGGCTTTACACCTACCTTAGGGCATCTGCAAACTCTCCACAGCTACCTCAAGCTGCAGCTTCCATCATGAGGATTAAATCAAAGGTTGCTTTTGCTTCTTATGTTTTTATTTCATTTTCTCTCCCCCTGTATTTTAGAGACAAGGTCTCTGGCTGGCCTGGAGCTTTCTTGTTATGGTTCAGTAAGAAAGCTCTCATGAAGTACAGGGCAGCTACTGACACCATCCTTAGACTTCCCAGCCTCCAGAACTGTGAACTAAACTCTTCATCATCATCGTTGTTGTTATTGTTGTTATGTAGCTCCGGCTGTCCTGGAATTCATTATGAAGACCAGACTGGCCTCAAACTCACAGATAACCTTCTGTTTCTGACCCCCAACTGCTGGAATTAAAGGTGTGAGCCATCACACCCTGTTACACGCCATTCTTTTTTTTTTTTTTTTTTTCTTTTTTTTAAATTAAAACTGCTTGGCCATTAGCTCAGGCCTACCACTGACTAGCTCTTGCACTTAAATTCAGCCCATTTCTGTTAGTCTACGTGTTGCCACGTGTTCCGTGGCTTTACCTGTTACATTCCATTCTTTAAAAAGCCCACAGTCAGGGATAGTGTGTGGCAGCAGCAGAAAGCAGACCCACAGACTAAGAAAACTGTAAACAGAGATGTCCTAATCTTGCTGCTGTCGACCTTTGGAGCCAGATAACTCCTGGCTGTGGGGGCTTCCCTGTAAGTGGCCAGTAAATGCCAATGACACTCCCAGTGCTGACAACCCAAAATACCTCCAGACATTACTGGGTGTCCCCTGAGGTAAGGGCACTTTTCAGATGAAAGCAATCTCCTCTTCCTACCGCTGACTTCCAGCCCACATGATATGTACAATTATAAACCCCCTGGTTAGTGGAACAGAGGCAGGCTCACCTGCTGCTCTATGTATGGTGAGAAGAATAAGGATGTGTGGCTCTGTAGTAGAGCACTTGCTTGGCTGTGAAAGGCCCTGGTTTATTTTAGGGGGAGGATTTGAGAAAGGGCAGAGATGGGAGATGCTAAACAATATCCTGGGGAAGTAGGTTAGAGACTGGGAAGTTGCCCAGGCCATAGAGAATGTCCTCTCAGTCACAGATGTAAAGCAAAGGGTGAAAAGGTTTGTATGCTCTTGCTGCTTTTCTCCAGCAGAGGTGGAATAAAGGTCTGGATGGGTGAACTTTGCTTCGGGGAGGGAAGTGAATGATTAAATGTGCAAGTCTGGGAGGTCCGGTGGATGAAGGTTTAAAAACAGTTCAGAGTAAGGAGAGGCGGGGTATAGCGGCATACAGCTTCAGTCCTAGCACTGGGGAGGGAGAGGAGCTGGTGGGTCTCTGGAGGTTTGAGGCTAGCCTGGTCTTTGGTCTACATAGCAAGTTCCAGGACAGCCAGGGCTATAGAGAGAGACCCAGTCTCAAACAAAACAACAATAACAACAACAAAGAGCTCAGAGAGGAGCCTGAGCATCTGAACTCCATAGTTTTTCCCTACCTGATGTAGAGATTAGAGAGTTTGGGCTAGTGAGATATCTCAGCAGGTAAAAGACACTTGGCTGGCTCATAAACCTGTTCAATCCCGAGAATTTACCTCAAGGCGGAGGGCAAGGACTGACACAAAGTTGCCCTCTGACCTCCACATGCAGACAATGGCACATGCACCCCACAATATAAATATAAACAAATCTATAGTTTTTTAGAGAATAAGAGGGTCCTCCATGCCTGCCTCTCCCTCTATTCCTAGCTTTATGAACAAATGACTTCGTCCTAAAAGGCCCTATTGGTTCCTTTCATTCCTTCAGCACTATTTATTGAGCTAGGGACTAAATTTCTGAGGTAGGAAATGACAGATTCATGTTTATTCATAGTAACCAAGATGAGTCCCATTTTACTTTTCTTTCCTTTCTTTTTCTTTCTTTCTTTCTTTCTTTCTTTCTTTCTTTCTTTCTTTTTTTTTTTTTTGGCTTTTCCAGACTACTTTCCTTTCAAATTGGAGGTGCTGGACACTAGAGGCTATGTAGAACCAGAATCCCCAGGCCTCTTGCCTTCTGCCACAGCCAGGAGCAGTTCTGATCCCCCTTTCACCATCTTCTCCCTGAACCGCTAATTCTTTGTTTGTTTGTGTTTATTTTTGGTTTTTCGAGACAGGGTTTCTCTGTGTAGTTTTGCACCTTTCTTGGAACTCACTTGGTAGCCCAGGCTGGCCTCGAACTCACAAAGATACACCTGGCTCTGCCTCCCGAGTGCTGGGAATAAAGGCAGGTGCCACCACCGCTCCTAATTCTTAAGTCAAAGCTTTGAAAATGAACATTTGCCCACAGTTCTTTCCATGGCAGAATATGTCTCAGGCTGATATGTGGCTCTTTATTGTATTCATGTTTTTATCTAATATTACATGTTTCTGTGAAGAAATATTAATGCATTCAGTTACAAGATGTTGTTGCTCCAGGACCTAATTGGTTGGTTACAACCTTCACGATGTAGACCATATTATCTTTCTGAAATCCACCCTACTGTTTGAACTCCTACCCACCATCTCTCTCCCCGCTTCCCCTCCTCCCTGCCCTGAGTATTCACAACCTCATGCCTCCCACACTCGGACTCACCAGTAGCTCCTTGCTCTCTGTCTCCTCCGTAGACCGGAACACTTCACACTCTTCGAGTTCTTTCTTCAAGGCCTTCAGCCTGGAATCCAGCAGCTCCTGTGATATGAAAGGAGACACTATGGGAAGAGAATTAATTCTGGAAACCCTCTCATGTGCCATCCTAGAGACAGCTGGGAGAAAGCCAAGGATCTGTTCTTGGAGCAGGATCGCGGATAGATATCATCCCTGGCTGTGGGGTGAACATGGCCTGTGCAGACTAAGCCTATCCGTGCAGAGCAAATACAAGGGCACTCCAGAGGCCCAAGTGAAGCGAGCCACATGGTCTGCACTGAAACTCGAGACTCCCACTTTGTTGGTTCAGTGCACCCTGTCTCCTGCTCTCCTCTCAAGCAACAGAAAGCACACAACGTAGGAGGGCTTAAGACGCACAGGGCAGCAAAGACTAGGGGGTTCGCACACCTCTTGTGCGGCTGCCCAGCAAGGGACAGACAAAGGGGAGGTGCCCAGAACCCACAGGCTTCGCACAGCCCAGGCCTCTTGAGGCAGGCCACATAAACCAGGAAGCCCCGTTGTGGTCCTCTAGGAACCGGGTACTTTGAGAGTAAGTGCCACCACGCCTCTAGGAAAGGAGTAAGTGAAGGCAAAAGATGTGTGGGCGTGCAAACAGAGATTTTTTTTTTTTTTTTCTCCCGGGGAAGAGTTACAACAACAGTTGGTAACAAGAAAATCTTCAAGTCCCTGGGGCCGCCATCTCCAGGCAGTGGACCCCGAGAGACCAGAGGAGATGAGGGATGTGTCCTGGAAAACCGCAGTTCAGGGTGAGAGAAAGGAGACGCGAGCTCCGCTGCAGGCCATCCGGATGGCCTGTAGTCTGCCAGGCGAGCGGGGAGGGCTGGAGGAGAGAGCCAGGGGTCCAGGACACCGTGCACCCACCTTGGCCTCCTGCACCGCTTCCTCCAGTGGCAGCACCGCGTGCTCACGATGCTCGCGGGCGCGGTCGCACACCACGCAGATGGCACGGCCGTCGTCCTGGCAGTAGAGCTTAAGCTGCTCTCCGTGTTGCGAACACCGTGCGGCCGCCGCCCCGGCCGCCACCTTCGGGGTCCCGCACTCCCCCGAGACGGTAGGGGGCAGGCTGAAGCGCCGGAGCAGCGAGGCCACCGCGGCCAGCTGTCGGTTGGGCCGCAGCTGGCTGGGGCGCGCGGGCTCGCGGCACTGCGGGCAGGGCAGTGGGTAGGGCAGCGTGCGGGTCGCCGTGCCGGTCCCCGCGGCGGGACGCTCCCAGCAGCGCGTGATGCAGGCGCGGCAGAAGCTGTGGCCGCACTCGACCGACACGGGTTCCTGGAAGAACTCTAGGCAGATAGAGCACGTCGCCTCTCCTTGGAGCTCTGCCGCCAGAGCCAGCGCCTCGGCCCCTGCATTCGGCCCGGTCCGCGGCCCCACTGTCGCCATCCGTGTCCTTGGTACATCCAAGTCTTGCGGCGCTGCGGAGGCCCCTGGACTCTACAGGACGCTCCAAGCTGGGCTGGCCTCCCGAGTACTACTGGATGAGGAAGGGCGGGGCTGCCACCCGGCAAGCTGAGACTTGAGCAGAGAGTGCACCAGCTGGGCGTGGAGGCGGGCGGTGCCCTTTCTCTGAGCTCCTATAGCCACCACCCCAGCCGGGGACCTCCCTTCTATCGACCCCCTCCCTTCCCCAGCCTCTCTAGGCGACCCAGTCAGCAGTAGGAAACTGTCCGGGACAGGTGAGCGCACCAGCCTAGCTGGGCTCCACTCCCAGTTGCTGACCTAGGCTGACCTTGCACTGCAGGGCCAAAGGCCTGCCTCCCGGGGCCAGGTGTCTGGTTCCCCGCGTAACCATTCACCCTGGCACTGCACTGAGCTAAACTTAGGGTCTGGAATGTGGCTGTACCTCCTCACCCCCAAGCGTGGCCTTTTGTCCACTTCTGTAACTGTATTTCTTACAATTCTTCCCCCTCCTCTTTAATTTTGAACAAGTAATACAACCACTTTTTTCTCGTTTCATTCAGTGTTATTTCGGCATCGCCCCCCCCCCCAAAAGAAACAACAACAACAACAACAACCCTTCTCTGTCTCTCCAGCTGGTGTTCTTGTTTCGCTCTGAAGGCCACTAGGGCCAAGCTTCCTCCTCTACCCTCTCAAGACCTTTCTTGTCAATGTCACCATCCACTCACTCAGTTCTAACCCAAAGGGCAGACCTCACCTCTTCTGCTCTCTGATGTGTCTGCCCTGTCTGATAGCATTTTCTCCTCGCCACTCAGAACTCTACATTCCCTCTTCTCTCCAGTCCATGGCCCCCTGCTTCCTACTTAGTATCTAAGGCTTCCCACTCCACTCCCCGCCCTGGCTCAGTCCCTAGGCCTCAGTCTCAACACTTTGTGATCCCGTCTATAAAAGGGCCCCAACCCTTAGCATAACTGACTCCATGATGGATGTGCCATTCAGGCTGTAGAACGCAGCACACAGACAACAGCACCTGCCAAGAACTAAAACAGAGGCCTAATCCATCAAAGTCCACAGAGTTCTGGGGAAGTCTCTAAGTGCACTAACCTTGCTTTTTAGCTTCTGTGGTTCTGCTCTGGCTAACTGTTCTTCCTAATTGAAGTATGTCAACCCAGAGCACGGTTTTTGTGTTTAAAAGCTCATTCAAAGAGGCTAAAATCTTTTTAGACTATGGATTCGCCTATAGAAAAATGTCTGCCGTAAATCAAAAAGTGAAGGGGAAGATGAATAGGAATCTCACTTACACAACTTAAGTAGAACACAGCTCTCTGAACAGATGAAGATAGGTTTCTTCTGTATTCCAGAATCCAACCAATATTTATATGTATAATTCAGCTATTATTTGGCTTAAAGGGCTTATTGGGAAATATTATCATTCTTACTATTTTCTTTTTTTGAAGCTGAGGATCGAGCCCAGGGCCTTGTGATTGCCTAGGCAAGCGCTTTACCACTGAGCTAAATCCCCAACCAATTTTTATTATTTTCTAGAGAGAAAATATTTTCCAGTTTCAAATAACCCTGGACTTTTGAATTATAACCTTTTTTATGTTCAGGCTATCTGTGTATTATTTCCCCTGCAGTTATACATAAAATGTTTTTACATTTTAAAAAAGGGACAAATACTATAGAATTGTATTACATGAAACATATAGAATATACAAATTCATAGAGACAGAAAGATTACATGTTATCTCAAGATGGAGAAGAAAGGAATATAGAGCAAAGATTTCCTAAATACAGAATCTCTGTTTTGTGTGATGGAAAAGCCCCACAAAGGACAGTAGTATCAGGACATAATATAATGAATGTAATAAATCAATAGAATTAATGCAATTAATATCATAAATATAGTTATTGAATGAATACTGCGAATGTAATCAATGAATACCACAAATGTAATTACTATCATGAGTGTAAAAATGAATATCATGAGTGTAATTAAAAAAATTTAAAAAAAAAAGCTCATCCTGAGAAAGGTGATACTAAATACCCAGTATAATTGCCTGCCAGCTAATAAAGACTTTCTCTTGCCTTAAATCCACAACGAACTTCTGAGAAGACCTCTGAGCAGACTTTTCTGGTGAATACCCCACAACACTTCTCCTTTTTTTACTTTAGAGAACCCTTTTAGAGCTGATATCTCCACAGTATACATCAGAGCCCTCTGCTCAAACCCCACCTGTAGCTTCTAACTCTGAGTACAAACTGAAGTCCTCCCAATAACCTGAACACTCCACCTTCTCCTTGTGCCCAGCTCCTATACTCACACTTCACTGTTCCCATCACAATGCAGCCCTGTGAACCTTCTTGATACTCCTACACGTCGGAAAGACTCCAATGTAATGGCTTTTGCTTGATTCTTGCCTGCCTCCATCATGGAACGTTTTAATTTTTCTGCAAGTTCAACTACAGTTATTTTTAAGATGAGGAACTTTAAGTCAGTTGAAGAAACAATGAGTCCTGGGACTAAGGAATGCCTTAGAATCTTCGAGCACAGAACTACAGATGGAGTAAAGGCCTCAGGGACCTTCAGTGATGTGTTATTTGCTGGGCGTGGTGGCACAAATCTGTAATCACAGCGTTAAAGGGCAAAGGATCAGGAATTCAAGGTCATCTCTGGCTACACAGCTACTTGAAGGTCATCTTGGGCTATGTGAGACCCAGATTAGAAAAAAATAATAATAAAAAAGTTATTTCTAAGGACTATAGCCCCCAAGTAGCTTACTAATCCTTTTGCAGGTTGGTTTGTTTATTTACTTGATCACCTTTCTATTCAAATCCCTCATCCCTACACAGCATGCAATCAAACGCAAGCAAACATCTCTTCAGTGGACGGCAGGGCAACTGACTCATGGATGGATACCATGCTGAAGCGGTTTGATTGGTTTATGTTTGACTTGCAAATGTTAACCAGACACAAAAATAACTGCACCGCCATCGAATCCCAGCGGACCAGCTCCTGGGCTCACACCGCTGATGCGTCTTGCAGAAATCTGTACAGTGCGCACTTCTTCCAGGTCTCCTTTCAGATGTTACCTTATCCACGAAGCCAACAGGCCATCACAACCACTCAGATTTAAATGTAAAATTAAGAAAAAAGGAAAAACAACAACAAACAAACAAACAACATTTGAAAACCCTCCCATTTCCTATGCACTTTCCGCATCTACAGCAATTAACTTCATTATTTCGTTTTAACATTTTATGTTTTACTACATTATCTTGCATTTAAAACAAGAACCAAACGTATCTTTCTTTTTAAAGCCGCTGTTCTTTTTTTGTCATAATGCCTGATGAGTGAGTCTCTTTGCTCCCCTCTTCCCAGTCCCGGATCTGTCCGCTCTCGGGGATATTTCCGGAAAGAACAGCTTCTTTAGTGAGGGTCGCAGAAAGACTCTAGAACAGCACGCGGCGGGGCGGCCTCTCGCGAATTTTGCCAGTGTTTGTGGTTTGCAGATTGTAAAATTCAATCCACCATTAGGAGCTGTGCACTACGCAATTACTAGGGGAGCTCTGAGAAGGGGCTGAGGGCAAGCGGGGATGTAGCTCAGTGGTAGAGCGCATGCTTTGCATGTATGAGGCCCCGGGTTCGATCCCCGGCATCTCCAGATGGCATTATCTTTTTGTTCATTTGCTAACGCTTTCGTTTTTCTCTCGATACGTTTACAAATTGATCGTGGAACCAACAGCTGCAGAAAACCCAGATGGTGGAGGCACGAGATAAATAAGGTTGTTGGCAGGGTGGCAAGGGCGGGCTTCGCCTCGTTCACTTCTTACAGCTTGGGACACTCCCGATAAAATTCGAAAAGTAGTCTCTCACTCCACCCTCAACCCCCCAAAAAAATTTCCCCCTCTTGGTAGAGAAGAATAAGCAAAAAATGGAAGGAAATAGGGACAATGGTTATACACTAACGGCTGAATTGAAATTTTCCGAATTTCTGTAGTTCTATCAAATTCTGGGTTCAACGCCAAACTTGACTTACTTTTCTCCAAACATAGTCATGTAAGAAAAGAATGCTCAGCACAGCGCCCGGCTAGCTCAGTCGGTAGAGCATGAGACTCTTAATCTCAGGGTCGTGGGTTCGAGCCCCACGTTGGGCGCAAAGAAACATTTTTAGACTTCACGCCAGGAGTTTGTAAAAAACAAAATTTAGGCAGTGCTGATTCCAAAATTCATACCGTTCATTGGGTACACTGGGAAAAACAACTAACACTCTGGAAACTTTAAATCGAAAGTAATCCTCTTCCCTTTCAGTGTCGAAATGTTCATCGGCCTACCTGTTCCTCTTCTACCTGCTTGTAAAGTCCCTGATCTTGGGCCCTCAGTTTTGTTGTGGCAAAATATATTCGGTATCTACCATATTAACAAATATTTTCTTTTTAAAATCAAACCCTGCGCCTTGCATGCAGTGTGCAAGAGCTCTACCACTGAGTTACATCTCCAATTCCACCCCCACTCCCCCACCCCCACCCCCAGGTAGCTTTGGGTTTCTCTGTGTAGCTTTGTGCCTTTCCTGGAACTCTCTTTGGAGACCAGGCTGGCCTCGAACTCACAGAGATCCTCCTGGCACTGCCTCCATGCACCACCACCGCCCGGCCCAATTTTTGTTTGTTTTTGTTTTGTTTTTCGAGCTTATTTTAATCATGTTAACTGAACAGTTCCGTAGCATTAACTACATTCACATTGCTGTACCGCTTACATTATCATTCATTTCTAGGCAAGCAGACCTTTTTATTGATCGTGTGTGTGTGTGTGTGTGTGTGTGTGTGTGTGTGTGTGTGTGTGTGTGTGTGTGTGTAGGGAGAGGGCTCTTCCATCTCCCAAGTGCTGAGGGTACAGGAAGGCTCTACCTGTCAAACACATTTATGCCTTTTAACTGTCTTATCCCACAGAACAGAACATCTTCTAGGTTCATTCATGTTGTAGTGTGTATTAAATTTTTCCTTCCATTAAGGTAAAATAACATTCCATTACATGTATATACCACAGTTTTTTTTATTCATCCATCTACTTTTGGATGTTTGAATTCCTCCCACCTTCTGTCTTGGGAGGGATTGGGAAATAGGAGGTTTACCCCCATTTCTATAAAATTACAATTATATATAAACCCCAACTCAGCAAATCTCAGTTCTGGAAATTAATCACATGGATATATCTACGCAAAGGCATAAAAATAATAATCACTGCAAGCCTAGTAACTGGAGCATTAATTGTAAAGAGACTGGTAGCAAAGAAAACATGTGTAAGTGGTTTGTTGACCTATGATTCCTGTACAGCTGAGTAGCACACAGTTGCCTGCCAGCCCCGCCTATCCTTTCTCCTGCCTTGCTATTGGCCATTCAGCTTTCTATTAGGCCATCAGGTGTTTTAGACAGGCACAGTAACACAGCTGCACAGAGTTAAACACATGCGACGTAAACAAAAGTAACACACCTTAAAATAATATTCCCCAACATATGTTTTTTACTTAAAAGCTTTATTGGAGGGACAGAAAAGACAGATAATTCAGTGGTTAAAAACACTTGCTGTGCTTACAGAAAACCTGAGTTTGGGCGACATAGTGGCTACTTGCCTTTAATAGCAACACTTGGGAGTCAGATGCAGGTGGGTCTCTGTGAGTTTGAAGCCAGCCTGATCCACACTGAGAACCTTTTTTTTTTTTTTTTTTTTTTTTTTGGTGGGGCGGGGGTGAGACACAAACCAAACTAAGCCAAACAAACCAGAAGCCTGAGTTTAGCTCTCGGCTCACCACCATCTGTATCTAACTGGAGTTCCCGGGGAATCAATGCCCTCTTTTGGCACCCAAGGGTACCAGGCACATATGTGTTATGCCCAGATCGCGGGGACCCCCAAAAGGCCTCCTAGGAGACCGAATCCCGTATGTAAAAGCAAAAAGCCTTCATTTTCAAGCTCTGAGCTTTGTCTCTCTGTTTGTTCGGTGCAGCAGTGAGAACAGAGAGCCCTGAGCCCAGGCGCGGGAGAGTTTTTATCATAGCAGAGGTTGGGGTGAGAGGATTTCTAGGGTTCAGGACCCTGATTGGCTGACACTTGTCTAGGGGTATCTGTAAAACAGAAATAGGTGTGTGCTAGACTTAGGGAGATCTGGCCATCTTATCTAATGGTTGGAATGTTTGGGATGTCAGGTATTTCCCCTTAGATGTAGGCCCTCTGTGGGTGGGATCCGCTGATGGCTTTTCCTGGGTCTGGGTGTTGCCTGCCAGTAAGCCTGTCACAGAAGCTGTGCCTGGGCCTCTAAGCCTGTCATGGCAGCTGTGTGGTCAAACTGTTTTTGGGCCCCCCATAATATATACACATTTGGCAAACACTCATCCACATATAATAAAAACAAAATCTTCAAAAACAGCCTCATTGGATATGGAAAATTATCACCACATTTAGTATATTGTGGGTATTATCTAACTATTCTAAAAATAACCCCATATTTTCAGCCAGCACTGATTTCCCTTTGCTTAACTTGAGCTCATTCTCCCAGGGTCTGCAGAGGGTCAAGAGTGTGACTCAACAATCCTCAAGTGCTGGTGTCATTATTTCATTGCTGTATCAAACCCGTGTAAGGATTCAAGTCTCCAGACACAAGACCATGTCAATCACATGCCGTTGTTCTGAGGAATATGAAAAGTAGGCCAGAAAGAAGCCAAAATGTCAACCAGAAACACCTAATTCTAGAGGAATGCCTGGGACAGGAAGAGTGGCCAGAAAGAGGACCAAAATAACCCAAGCCTCCATTGTTTGTCAGGCAGGACAAGTCGGATTAAAACCACCGGCTATTTTGGGACACCTCCTAGTTCCCCACTGTTGCTGGAGATAGTATCTGATGGGTGGGGTTTGAAAATCGGAAAAGAGCACCTACTTCCTTTTGTGAAAATTTTGCGATATTCAATTTATTATAGCTGAAGACATCAAAACCCAGTTTGCCTTAAGGCTTTGAATTCTACTTACAAATATTGTTGACTTTCTCTAAGGTTATTGAAGCAATTTTTGAAACAGGAACAATCCCTTTGGCTGGTACTTTCATTAATTACAGCTATCATCACATAGAGTTATCAGGAACGTCTAAGAAATGGTGACACTCCCTTACACATTATGAAGTTTGTCTTTCTGAACTTTCACATCAGGTGAGAAGATGAGGTCCTGAGAAACTAGGTCCCAGCTGGGAGTGGAGCAATGTGTCCGAACCGCATGTACTGTTAGAGAAGCTTCGTGTTAGCTGCTAGTCCATATGCTCAGAAACAGTGCTCCTGGGTCTGCTGTTTCTTTGTAATCCCCTAGATAAAGACAGATACGCATCCATGCATCTTTACAAATTCTGTGTGCTCACTAGCCTGGGAATCCCTTTGAGACAGCAGATTTCTTTCTATCCAAGCATAAAGCATAAGCAACTGGTGTAGATGAAATCATCAGAATTCAGATCCTTAGAAGTATAGGTAGGACTTTCCTCTCCCAACCCCCTCCACAGACACCACCAATCTTCTCTTCTTCAGAGCGTCAAACCCCCTGTTGCTTCTCATGGAGGCCTCTCCCCCTAGATCTTTGGATGATGGCTGACTCTTCCTTTTCCTGACGCAGCTACGGGTCACATCTTTTGATCTGTCTTTCCCTGAGCACCTTCTAACACTCTGTTTATTCCCACCCTGACAGATGGCTACAGCCATCTCACTCTCTGACATCACTTCTACATCTGTTCCGGTCATTTAAACAGCCTATCAGAAAGTGAACTTCAGAGTGGCCGAGACTCTGTCCTGAACGGCAGTGTTTCTATCACTGCAACAGAAAGGGAAGAACTAAACAGTGGGGCACCACGGGGTCATTGCAAGGACCAGTAAATCAATGCTTAGCACCTAGAACCATGCTAAGTCCATGGTAAGGGCTCACCACCTGGACTCTGAAGCTATCCATATTAATCTCTAAACTCAAAAGGCTAGAAAGGAATAGATGAGCCAGTCAGAAGGAGATGGCCAAATAAATGACTATGGGAGGATGGTTGGTTAAGCGGTGGCGCTTGTGGCTGGCCGCCGCCCGGCATGAGAGAGAGAGAGAGAGAGAGAGAGAGAGAGAGAGAGAGAGAGAGAGAGAGACTTCGCGGAGTAGGGGAGAATACGGAAGGAGAGAGAGAATGCCAGGGAAAAAAGAACGCACAGAGAGCACACCCGCTTTTTAGGCTGGGACGCCGGTGACGTAACTAAGGACATAGTCCTTACAAGGGTGGCCCATGAGAGTGAGATGGAGGTGGAGGGAGGTGGAGACAAAAGAGGAATGTCGGTAGAGTGACTCATGTTCTAGTTTCAATAGATATCATCATTTTCCTCCTCCTCTCCTTCTTCCTCTTGTTTTTCTTCTTTTTCTTTTTGAGACAGGGTCATTCTGTATTGTTCTGTAACTCATTGTGTAGAGAGATCCTCCTGCCTCTGCCTCTCAAGTGCTGCCATTAAAATGTGGGCAACCACGCTTGCCTCCATTCTAAATGTTTGAATTGAAAATTGTAAAAAAACAAAAACAAAACAAAACAAAAAGTAACCAAAACCAGGGAGGCTGTATAGCAGGGGGGACTCTGGGATGACTGTGGCTTATAATAAGTTTTGGTTTTACTCAACTACAGGGCAAGTCTCAGTGAAACATTTCACTATTAGGATAAGAATTTATACTGTACCAAGCTGATACTAAAAAAAATAATTAATCAATTAAAAAAAAAGATTGGTCATTTTACATACAAGGCAGAACACCTTCCTGAATATGCATCCTGTTTCCTACAGGACCAGTAAGGGCAGCCTCCATAAGTCGCTGGCCAACATGGACAGTGATCTCTAGTTTGATCATAGAGAAAGCCAGCTGAGGGGACAGGTGATTTGGAAGTCAATTTAGGTGTTCTAGGGACAAGTACCTCCTTTTGGCAACCTGCTGGTGAGCAGTCCCGAGACCCAACTGTAGAGAGCAAGGAGCCTTGTGCACATAGATCAGCACTGGAGGAGCCTTGTGCACACAGATGAGCACTGGAGGAGCCTTGTGCACACAGATCAGCACTGGAGGAGCCTTGTGCACACAGATGAGCACTGGAGGAGCCTTGTGCACACAGATGAGCACTGGAGGAGCCTTGTGCACACAGATGAGCACTGGAGGAGCCTTGTGCACACAGATGAGCACTGGAGGAGTCAGGAAAGGTAAACACACAGCTGCTTCTTCAGTGGAATGAGGAGCAGCTGCTCTTCCCGGACACCAGGATGTCATTTTACAACTTGGTGATCCTTTGTTGTCTGAAGAGACAGGCTCTGCCCGTATCTCCCAGAGTTTTTGTTTTTACTTATCCAAGACGTTTTCTCTAAATCTTGAGAGTTGCTTTTAAACCATAAAACCCACTCTATGAGTGAGGTCACCTGTGCTTTACAAGAGCCTAAGAGACTTCTGTGTTATCTTAGGATCAGGCCAATCCTGACTCCCATTGCGTTTACCTCAAACTCCCCAGACCCCAAATCTTGGCACTATCTCTGAGTCAATAGTACCCATTCTTGTGAAAGAAGCCAGATGTACTTTGTAAGGAATCTCAGTGTAAACATGTCTTAAGTTGTGCACTTGGGACTGAGTTCATTGATATACGAATACTTTTTTTTTTTTCTTTTCAAAATTGTGCCGTGCTTAAATATGGCTGAAGTAAAATGATCTGGGCCAGACTTAGAAGTTCTGGTTATAATAAAATTGAGCTAAGCTGCAAAAAACAAAACAAACAACAACAACATCAACAAACCCTGCATCATTTCCTGGGTGTGGTGGCACAATCCCAGCACTCGAGAGGCAGAGCCAGGCAGATCTCTGTGAGT
The DNA here is from genome assembly GCF_903995425.1 of Onychomys torridus. Classification (NCBI taxonomy): domain Eukaryota; kingdom Metazoa; phylum Chordata; class Mammalia; order Rodentia; family Cricetidae; genus Onychomys; species Onychomys torridus. Next base: position 37,086,073 of record NC_050450.1, on the reverse strand, counting down.
TCGAGGCCACAGAGTGAGTTCCAGGAAAGGCACAAAGCTACACAGAGAAACCCTGTCTCGGAAAAACTAAAAAAAAGGAGAAAAGAAAAGAAAAATGTAACAATAAGCAAAAGAGCAAATTTGACTTTCACATGTTCATTAAAAACCTATGTAGCGCCGGGCATTGTTGACACACGCCTTTGATTCAGCACTGGGGAGGCAGAGGCAGGCCCATCTCTAAGTTCGAGGCCAGCCTGGTCTACAGAGTGAGTTCCAGGACAGCTAGAACCTTGTCTCAAAAAAACAAAAAAAGTAGGGGGAAAATTTATGTAGATGATTTTGTAAAGAAACAATGTTGAGGTTTATTTGAGAAAACAAAACGAAATAAAAACCCATAGTAAAACAAAGATGATCAAGACAACAGAATGAAACCTAGTCTTAAACATAGACAGATGGGGGCGAGAGAGATGGCTCAGTGGGTAAGAGCACTGGTTGAAAACCTGAGTTTGGTTCCTATCCCTTAGATGAAAGGCTTGCAGCCATTTTCTGAACTCCTCAGTGTCACTGCATGAGTATGGTACACTTGCACACCTATAGGCAAACATTCATTCATATGCATAAAATAAAATACATCTTTAAAAACGAGCAAACAAACAAACAAAAAAACCGTGTGTGTGTGTGTGTGTGTGTGTGTGTGTGTGTGTGTGTGTGTGTAGATGGATAGACAACTGAACCTATAAATGTGTAGCAAGATTTGTTTGTAGTGTTTTCCAGCCACTGGGGATCATGCCTGCACAGTTCTGCTTCATCAGCTCTGCAAGTTGTCGTTAGATGGAATTTCCCACGTGAATTTGGGTCCTTTAAACTGCTTCTTTTTTTTTTTTTGTTGTAGTTGTTTTTTTTTTCTTTTCTTTTTTTTCTGGAGCTAAGGACTGAACCCAGGGCCTTGCGCTTGCCTGCAAGTGCTCTACCACTGAGCTAAATCTCCAACCCCTAAACTGCTTCTTTACGGTAATTCTGAGTGAAGAAGCTGCAGATCTTCAGCTGCACACACACAGATACTCTTTGTTTGTTTTGGTTTTGGTTTTGGAAACAAGTTTTCTCTGTGTAGCCCCAGCTGTCTTGGGAATTGCTTAATGGATCAGGCTGGCCTGGAACTCAGGAATCCTACAGTCTCTGCTCCGGAATGCTGGGATTAAAGGTATGCATCACAATGGCATATTTATTGATTGTTACACAAAGTATTTCCGTATACCAAGGTACCTAATCTAATTCACATGCTCCCATGACTCTAGTCCTTTATCACGTATTGTTTGCAATACGTAATAATACAAGACCAAAGTCATGGGATGGCTGCAATGACCATTTCTGAAAAACAATTCTGCAAACCTTGGGAAACTATCACTGCTTTCCACAAGGATTCTTCAAGGTCAAAGTAGTTCTATAAAACAGCTGCTCATTCTAATATCTACATCGGACACAGTGACTCTGCTAAATTCCTACAACACCGGTTTATCATTTTCTTTCTTTCTTTCTTTCTTTCTTTCTTTCTTTCTTTCTTTCTTTTTCTTTCTTTCTTTCTTTTTTTTTTTTAACACTTTAATGAAGACAAAGAAAAACCCAACCTCCTTAAACATTCTCCTGCAACAGAGGACAGAAAAAATTCCAGAGAAGCCAAAGCAAGAGTGACTGCCAGGCAGCAAGAGTGCTTTCAAATTGCCAGGGCTAAAAAGACTAAGGGGGCAGTGTAAGGGAGTGCCTGCCGATAAGCTGATACAATTTAAACACCAACAAGAGGTTTTTTTGTTTTAAGATAGTCTATTGTCCAGGGAGGCTTATGAATCTGTAGTGACCCTCCTGCCTCTGCCTGCCTCCTGCTGAGATTGTACGAAAGCTCCACCACACCCAGCCACAAAGATCAGCTGTTAGTTGATTAAAAGGAGAGGGTCGTTATTGTTCTGTTGGAAGCCCGCCCCTCTCTTGGGAGTCCTTATTTACTTTTCATCAGTAAAGCTGTGTTTGTGCTGCTAAAAAAGAGAGTCTAAGAAGGTTATAAAGTTCTGACAAGTTAGTGTTGTCTTTCAAAAAATATCTGGTTCAATATTGCCATCTATCTGTAAGTGCTGTTGGGCATACCAGCAGATTGGTTGGTATTAGCTATGTTGTTATCAGTTTAATTTCTGTCTCCACATCAAAGGACATTGAAAACTGCCTTATATTAGCTGGGGCATCAATGGAATCCACTTGGATAAGATTGATAAAGGGAAGCCAGGTGGTGGTGACCACAAACGCCTTTGATCCCAGCGCTTTGGAGGCAGAGGCAGGTTGATCTTAGTGAGTTCAAGGAAATCTTGGTCTACAAAGAGAGTTCCAGGACAGCCAGGACTGTTACACAGAGAAACCCTGTCTTGAAAAACAAACAAAAAAGGGTGAGTCATGGGATTCTGAGATCCCAGAGTTCCAGTATAGGTCAAAAATGTCAGCTGGAGGGGATGGGAGTGGGGTAGGGCTGAAAATATCCACGCAATCCAGAGCCTGGGGTAGGAGCATGGAGAGACACACCTCTAATAAGTCTAATTGGGAAAACTCTGCTGTTCGAAAACGTGGAGGAAAAATCGTGTAAGCAGAAGAACTCCGAGAAAATTCTCAAAATGAGTCTAGGATCTTTTCACTCTTCACCTCTATGGGTTTTTAAGTATCTTGGATTTATTGATCTGTAGATTCTGAGACAGAACGGTCGTAACTACTTAATGAGCACCATGCTGGCGTGGTTTGGGAGAAGGTGAACTAATTAATGCAGGTGGCCTGAGGTGTTTTGCCACCACTGGGCTGATTTGAACCTGTCCTGGCTGTGCCTGTACTCTGGATGTGTGGGATCTCTAAAGAGGACACCGTTGATTACTTCGGTGGATGTTTTGTGTGACTTTCAAGTCTGACAGACAAATTGCCTAGAATAGGAGTAAGCATGTTCTGTGGGTGTGTGAAGACGTTGTGGGAGCAGGCTGTGCTGTGGGGTGCATACAACTGAGTCGCTCCCCTGTCGAGACGTGTGCATAGGAGACCAGCAGTCACGCTGGCTGCGCTGTTCCTTTTCCTCGTGGCGGCTGAGCCCTCCTTGTCCCCAGCTGTCCGCCTGTCCCCAGCTGCAGTAAGGGTGGCCAAAGAGGCTGAAGCCAGGGGAGTTTCGGAGGACATCCAGGGAAGACGCCACCAGAGGCAGGAGTGGCCAAGCCGGCTCTTCTACCGCTGTCCCCTGGCCAGCCATCTCTACTTGCCCGGCACTTCTCATGAATGTGTCGCAGGACTCCTCTTGTCCCTTTCTCTCTTTTTCATTTTATCATTAATTAATCAATTTTTGAATTACACTCATGATATTCATTAATTACACCCATATTAATTACATGTGTGGCATTCATTGATTACCTTCTCAATATTCATTCAATAATTATATTTATGATATTCATTAATTACATTAATTGCATTGCATTCATGATATTATGTCCTGATACTACTGTCCATATGTGGGACTTTTCCATCACACAAAATAGAGATTCTGTACTTAGGAAATCATTGCTCCATATTCCTTTCTTCTCCATCTTGAGATAATGTCTAATCTTTCTGTCTATACATTTGTATATTCTATAGTATTTGCTCGCTCTCTCTCTCTCTCTCTCCTTTTTTTTTTTTTTTTTTTTTTTTGTTTGTTTCTCGAGACAGGGTTTCTCTGTGTAGTTTTGCGCCTTTCCTGAAACTCGCTCTATAGCCCAGGCTGGCCTCGAACTCACAGTGATCCGCCTGCCTCTGCCTCCCGAGTGCTGGGATTAACAGCGTGTGCCGTCAACGCCCGGCTATTTGTCTATTTTTTAATGTAAAAACATTTCATTTTTACTATTTTCTACAGAGAAAATATTTTACTGTTTAAAGTAACCCTTTCTCCATTGAGTGCTTTGCCTTTCTTTTCTCCTTTTGCCCCACGGCTGATTCGGGGCCTCGCGGTTAACCGGGAGGACACCGTGCCCTACTTGTTGGATGGAGAAGCTCCTCCCAGGGAGGTGCAAGTCACTGTAGGCGTGGTTGTTTTCACGGCTGCTGCCTTTCCTGTGAACATCTTCCGCAGCCTGGACTTGCAACGCACGTTTTCAGAACATCGCTCTTGTAGTGCGCTTCCTTTGTGGATGCACTTTGTTCCCCACCCGCTGGGTCTGCTAGGACCTCTCGTTCTTTGAGGACAACAAAGTCTAAGGACAAGAGACTGACTACCTCTTGCATCCTGAGACTTAGACCTGGGGTGTAGTGTTAAGTAAACTGAAAATGGATTGGGAAAAGGAATGTAGATGAAAGGGACACACACACACACACACACACACACACACACACATACATTCACACACACACACACACACACACACACACACACACACACACACATTCCCACAATAAACAGATGAAATTGAAGAAATTTATTCATTAGCAGAAAGTCCTCAAGCTGTAGCAAGCATGTGAGATAAAAAGCAACTAGTGCCCTCTTGTTTCCGCCCGGTTTCGAACCGGGGACCTTTCGCGTGTTAGGCGAACGTGATAACCACTACACTACGGAAACTTGCGTCTCAATGTGCTCTCCGACTTCTTGAAGGAGGAATCGAGATGATCCTTGCTCCCTCTTTACCTCCCCAGATTCTTAGATCCTGTTCCCTAATCTGGGCTCTACTGATACTAACAATTCAGAGGGGAAGACACGGGGAGGACTCTAATGTCAAAAGAGAAATCGTTTTTATGTATGCTTTCAGAAATAATTGTTTGACAAGTTATTAACATAAAATTTTAAATAAATATTGAAAATTGTGAGTACCAACTTTTAAGGTAATCTTATGCAAAGCTGAAAGTGTTATTAAAATTTTAAACTTCACTGAAGGACTTTTAAAATAAAAATAAATCTCATCAAACCTATATAGAGTTGAGACACAGTTTAGCATATAATAAAGGTTAAATATGGATCTGTGTTGTGCAAATTTGAGAGTAGATTGCTTAATATTTCACAATGATTTCCTGTCATCCAAACTGATTCCCGAATACCCGAGAAGCCAGGATTTGTAAGGCAGGGGCTTCTGATGGGCCTGTGTTTCAGAATCCCCTCAACACCAGAACTTGGAGCCGCTGGGCTAGCTTGAGTCTCTGGTTAAGGTGAACAAAGGCCTTAGGGGACCAAACCAGGGATGCTTTGCCTCCTCTTACCAGATGGCATGCAGGGTTTAACTCTTCCCACTTCTCTGCCTCTGGATCCAGTGGGGCTTTACTCTTTTCTTCTTGTGCCAACTCATCCTCTTTTTAGCTTAGAGCCATGTTCCTGGAGAGTCACATCTGGGCTCACAGCACAATCCACACCCTCACTCTGCATCTGAGGCAATAGCAGTGACCAGTCTCCCAAGACTCGGACTCACTTGTGTCTTGGAACATGTCCTTTAAGATCTCTTATAGCCTCTCAGCCTATTCCTCTGAGCTCACTGATTTTGTGTCCCTGTGCTGCCCCATTTTCAATCTCTAGAGGGCATGCATTATGTTTGCAGGGAGGGCAAGGGGAGAGAAACTTGTCCACTTCCACATCTCTTTAACGGAAGAGCCATGATTCTTTGGGAAAGTTTTCCAATGCCAGTAATGACGGTAAGAAATGACCCTAAAAATCTGCAAAAGACCCTGCAAGCATTTGTGCAAGAAGTTCAAAAGCTCCAAAGTGATGTCACTCCTAGAATGGTGCTTACCATTGCTAGTGAACAGGCTGGGAAGCCGAAGCCTGTGTCCCTCACTGATAAATTTAGAGAAGTTGGATGAATGGCTGGCTGATGTTTTAAAACAAATCATAATAATCATGATTATTAAACGATCAATGGTGTAGCTCTGTTGCTGTCCATGCCTGAAGGTAATTTAGTTTGTATTTTTTAATTAAAAGGCATATTTAGCTGCACATGGTAATGCATCCCTGTAATCCTGGTGCTTAGGATGTAGACTCAAGAGGATCTGGAGTTCGACCATCTTCAGCTACATAGCCAATTGGAGGGCAGCCCGAGCTACTTACTTGGACTTTGTCTCAAAACACAAAGCAAAGGAAGGCGTTTGTATGTTCTGAACAAAAGGCTGTAAAGAAGCATCTACAGTGTGCTATCCTTTCTTCGAGAAAGGAGTGGTGGTGGGGGAAAATGCACGTTTATCTATCATTGCTTCAAAAGAAATGTCTGAAGAATATGCCAGAAACAAGTGAGATGGATGATTACCATAGGGTGGAAGGGAATGGAATAGCTAAAGGAATGATGATACTTGTCTAAGGATGCCTTCTACAATGCGCGATTCTTTAGAACATATCTTTCCAAAATGGCAACCATGATGCTTGGGAAACCCAAATCAAGCACACATAATAGCAAACATACCCAACCCCATTACAAATGACTACATAACTACACAGGGAGTAAAGAGGAACTTCAGCTATTTAGAAAAATGATTGTCATGTGAACTTGCCCTGGGGAGATGAACAAACATCTGTTCGCCCCAGATAAGGCATCATCGATGGCAGAACAAAGAAACAATTACACCCTTGTCTAGCTTGGCGAACCAGTGAGTTTATTTAGGGTTGCTTACAGGAGCATGGGACAGATTAGCAGGAGCATAGGCAGTTTACTAGCGGCTACACTACTGAAGACAATATCTTCCCTGGAAACCACTAACAACTGCCAAATCCTCAGGGATGGGCAGGGTCTCCCAAACCCCTTTCCCAGCAATTGTCAACTGTCTATATATCCTCAGGCTGGGCTATCTTACCTTCTCTGAACAAGAGGGAGGGTTGGGGCTTCATGAACCCTCCCTTAATGATGGAACTGTTTAATGGGCCCAATTTCATGTCATTGAACATTCAAGAGGGCAATGGCCATATATTGTGCATATATACAAATATACATGTATACATATACATGTGTGTGGTTTTCTTTTGCAGTACTAGGTATTGAACTTGGACTCTCACACTTGGTGACAGCATGCTGCCACTGAGCTTTAAGACATCTCTCACTAAATTGCTCAGATAGGCCCTAAATTAACCATCTACTGCCTTTGTCTCTCAAGTAGCTCTGAGCTACCAAGGTTGGCTGGGAAATTTTCAGTTGTTGGGACAGTGGGGTGGTGCTCAAACACTTCTCCAAAACCCCAAAGCAGCTTACTTTGATCCATAGTCACAGTAACTCTCCAGGAATGTGTGTGCTAGGGTCATGTTAGGAACTCTGCCTATTTTATAAGTTCTGACTAATTCTTGCTATGATTACTGTATAGGGTAATACACCCACTCTCCGGTCCTCAACTGCACCTTATACATGCTTCTGAAATGGAAGGCGAGGCTGTCCTTTGTCTAGTAAGTTTAATAAACTAACCTGATGTCATCCTTAGGCTTGCAGTGCCTGCTGTGGTTGTGGGGAAGACAGGACAGCTGATAGGTAGAACTGGGGCTGTACTTAGAAGACTAAGGACAGTTGGTGTATCTCACTTGACATTAATGAGGAATTTCCTGGAGTTGAAGATGTTCATGCTGCTAGAGCTTTTCAAAACAAAGAACATTTTTTATATTCCCTTATGTGTGGTAGCAAAGTGGGCAGGGCAACATCTCAGCATGGATACTCAATTAAAAAAAAAGAAAAAGAAAAATCAACTGGAATTGAGGTTCTAGTCACACAAAGCACCTTTCCTGGAAATGCAAGTCTGAATCCTAACTGTGGTTTGGAAGCTTACATAGGCTTCCCTGATCCTGGGGTCTTAGCCTAACTGCACTAGCCACACCGACTCTATCAGCGCAGCTGGTCCTGACACCTGGGTGTAGCCTAAAACACGGGGAACGTAGGCTGATGATGGCCGGCCTCTGGTAATTTGCTAAACGGTGCCCATTTGCGGGCTTTCCAGTTTAATGGTCTTCGTCCACCTTTGTAATAATGCAGCCAACAGAGCACCATCTTGCTTTGGTCACAAAAGAGCCTCAAATCATTGTCCTTTCTAAAAGGAAGCTCACCCCACGTAGGGCTGGAATCCACGACCTTGAGATTGAGAGCCTAGAGCTTTACCAATTTTAATTACAACTGTTCCATGAAGATATGTGTATCCCAAGGGCCCCTATTCTTGGAAGGATGACGGCTTCAAGAGAGACATAAGTTTACTTAGTACACTGAGTTTGACTCAGTTTTTGTTTTTCCTGTTTTTGTAACACAACACAGGGTTTTGTGGAAGCCAAGAAAATCACTTTAAAACTGTTTCCGCCCGGTTTCGAACCGGGGACCTTTCGCGTGTGAGGCGAACGTGATAACCACTACACTACGGAAACAAGGCTGTAAGGCTCCTGACCGGTACGCTCCTGAATCTACAATTCGACAAACTTGTGCCCTCTTCAAAAAATGATTTGTCCCACGAAGGTTCGTGATTTTGACATGTTCAGTTGGAGTTGCTCTGAGTCACGGTTCCCATCCGATCAGATGATATAATACAACAATAATTTCTAACCAACAAACTAACAAAACAAGCAAAAAAGACACCCGAAATGCTTTGGGGACCACAGGGATATCTTCACTAATACAGCCAGGACATGATTCTTTCTCTCTCACACACACGAAACCAGTTTCACAAAAGCAGTTCAAGACTCTCCTTTCTCTTAGCCTGGAATTCAACGAATACAAATCTCAAAAGCATTTCGGATTTCAAAACATGAAAGGTGTTCATGGCCAATATAAAGTATTAAAATTTGAGTGAATCATTTTTTAAAGAAAACATATAGACTTGTTTCAAAACTCAAAGGATATAGAAAGAACTACATGTTGGGAGAACTGCCTTTCCTACCGATCATCCTTCCTAGAAAAATTCTGTCTTCTTTCACAGACGAGGATATGGTAGAGTACCTAGCTAACCCTTATCACTCTTACCAGGTTCTAGGAAACGTTCTGATCGCTTTGCATGACATCCTCACAAAACAAAACCCCGTGAGGCAACAACTATGATTTACTTTAAACTAGTAGGCATACAAAATACCAAATACACTTAACATTGCCTGCCTTCCTAGATGGTATACTCCAGACTGTTCAGCAATCTGCGCTTTTTAAACATAGCACATTCCAAAGATTCTTTTTCACAAAGCTGAACAGTGTTCCATTTAATATGAATGTAGATATTAATAATAAATGATGGGACAGTGGCCAGCTGACAGGTTTTTGTTTGCTTGTTTGCTTGCTTGCTTTGGTTGGTTGGTGGTTTCTTTCTGGGACAGTGTCTCACTTTGTAGTCCAGGTTACACAAGCCTGTAACTTGCTGCAATCCTCCTGCCTCTCCCTCCCAGGTGCTGGGCTTGTGGGAGTGCTGGCAAGATTGCAGTTTTTAAAATGGGCGTGGAAATGCCCTGTACAGGTGGAGGGCGGCGCCTCTCTAACGCCACTCATCTATTTCGTCAGACGCCGCCCACGATCCTACTTGGAGGGATCTACAGAGACTCAAACAAGTCCTAGGTCTAGAGGGGCCGGAAGTATGAGGACGCTGAGCAGGCCCGCCCCTCAGCTTCCGGCTCTGGCTTTGGGAGTCCCTTCTGCAGTCGTCCGTGCCTGGTCGGTAGGATGGCGCTAGGCCGCTGCGGTGGTAGCACGGAGAGCAGGGTGCTGCTCCACGTCCTCGCTTCCCTCCGCCGTCTGTCTCCGCTGGCGGGGCATGGGGGCTTCTTCCGCTTTGTACGCGTTCCCCGCGGCCAGTCATCACAGAGATGTGGACCTCCGCCGTCCTAGCCCTCCCGTCCCGTTCCCGCGTGTCGGCTAGAGCGTCTCGTCCTCGTTTCCGGTTGCCCTGGAGTCCGGGGCGGGGCGTGGGAGAAGGGGGCGGAGCACAACCTCGGAGGGAACTCGTGAGTTTTAGGTCGTGTGGAGACGCCGGAAGTGTCGGGAGGGAGGCCGGAAGCTGGGGGGCGGGGCGAGGAAGTGAGGAGGGGCGGGGGTTTATGAGGAGGCCGGGGGAGCGTTGGGGCAGGTTTGCACTCAGGTCCACCTGAGGTGCTTGTCGCTGGTGCTCACCTCTGTCCCCTGCCCTCTCCTCTCTGAGACACGACTGTCGTCTGGGGTAGGGGACCGTGAGCGGAGGGGTGGGCTGGTCCGGAGGACATTTCCTTTGGCCTCGCCACAGGCAAGGTGTGGAGAAGCAGGGCTTGCGGTGGGGACGGGTCTCCTGGGCTTCTGAGAAGGAAGACCCCCGCCCCCTCGGCCCCCACCGCACTTCTGCCCTGGCTGACTGGACACTAAGATGGCTGCCGTTGCCATGACACCAAACCCTGTGCAGACCCTTCAGGAGGAGGCGGTGTGCGCCATCTGCCTCGATTACTTCACGGACCCCGTGTCCATCGGCTGCGGGCACAACTTCTGCCGAGTGTGTGTAACCCAGTTGTGGGGCGGGGAGGATGAGGAGGACCGGGAGGAGTTGGATCGGGAGGAGGAGGAGGAGGTCGGAGAGGAGGAGGAAGTGGAGGCTGTCGGAGCAGGCGGGGGTTGGGACACCCCCATGCGGGATGAAGATTATGAGGGTGACATGGAGGAGGAAGCCGAGGAGGAGGAGGAGGGTGTGTTCTGGAGTAGTAGTGCTATAGGCGGGTCCAGCTGGGACAACATGGACTACGTGTGGGAGGAGGAGGAGGAGGAGGAGGAGGACCTGGACTATTACTTGGGAGATGTGGAGGACCTGAGGGGGGAAGATGAGGACGAGGAGGAGGAGGAAGTGCTGGAGGAAGACGAGGAAGAGGAGCTAGATCCGATCACCCAGCTGCCACCACCTCCAGCCCCACGGAGGTGCTTCACTTGTCCCCAGTGTCGAAAAAGTTTTCCTCGGCGGAGCTTCCGCCCCAACCTGCAGTTGGCCAACATGGTCCAGGTGATTCGTCAGATGCATCCAACCCCTGGTCGAGGGAGTCGTGTGAATGAACAAGGCATCTGCCCCAGGCACCAAGAAGCCCTGAAGTTGTTCTGTGAGGTGGACGAAGAAGCCATCTGTGTGGTGTGCCGAGAATCCAGGAGCCACAAACAGCATAGTGTGGTGCCATTGGAGGAGGTGGTGCAGGAGTACAAGGTGAGGAGTAGGCTAGAGGTTAGTGAGGGCAGGGAGGAAACGGGAAACTGGGGAAGGGAGCGTGAGTTCTCTTGACAGCACCTCATGCATGTAATGGAGAAACGATTCTCCTGTCCAAGCTCCCACTTCCAAGGTGGATCAATGAGAAGGATCCTGTAATTCCCCTGTGGCCTAAGGATAGGGGTGTAAATGGCGGGGAGCGCTTCCTTCACTACCAGTCTTACGACTTTGTGGATGAATCTGAAGTCTTATCCATGACAGTCACTTCAAGATGGAAAGAAATGGGGACCAAAAAGAACAAGGGAGTCTGAAACAGGAGCGTAGAACAACTAGTGTCAGATCCAAATACTCTGCACTTGTCTCCTAATGGGTTCCACACCCATCCTGTGATACGGCTTAGTTGGTCGGCTCTGCACACAGTCTCATGAATTAACCGGAAAACAGGCTTTTAGGGCAAAAATTCTTGCTCAAGTTTCAGAGTGTCTTTGAACTTTCCCACAGGAATGTCAGTTAATATTTATAGGGTACTTTATATATAGTCTGTACTGTGCTGGCCATTTTTTGTGGATTATCATTCATAATTCAAAGTCATCCTGTGAGTTTGATGTTTGCCATTCTCATTTTATTGGTTGGGAAACAGGTTTAGATTCTGAACATGGTGGTTTATGTATACACAGCTTTAGTAAGTGATAGACTTGGAGATGAACATCCTCTCCTTGGGGCATCTAAGTAAAACTACTTGGATATTTTAGTTTGACTTTTCTGACTTGACTGTTGTTGGAATCTAATTCTTGTTTTGTTAACTGTCTTGTTCTTTATTTTTCTAATTCTTTCGATATATGTAAAGGACATTTGTCTATGAAACAGCCAGCACAGATAGAACTGCCTTCAGTTTTGAAGCCATGGAACTAGGAGGAGAGGGTAGCCTCTGTGTGGCTGCCAGAGCTTTGTTCGTGTTTCGACACCTCCTCCTGACTCAGTCAGTAACTTCATTTAGGTGATGATCATCCCCTCAACTTTAGAGTGTAATGCTTCACAGCTGATTGTCAGAGGAGGTTTCGAAAGTACAGCGGGCCTTACTGCAGAAGTTCTGAATCAGTGAGAATATCTGTAGAGAATTCAACCTAAGATGGCCAGGGAAAGCCTTTTATCCTCAACACTTGAGAAGTGGAGGCAGGAAAAGCAGTTCAAGGTCATCCTATAGCAGGATAGGCCAGCCCCAGTTACAGGAAACCCTTTTGTTTGTTTGTTTGTTTTGTTTTGTTTTACTAGACAGGGTTTCTTTGTGTAACAGTCCTGGCTGTTCTAGAACTCACTTTGTAGATGGATCCGCCTGCCTCTGCCTCCTAAGCGCTAGGATGAAAGGTGTGTACCACCACCACCTGGCCCTTGTTTTTTTTCTTTTCTTTTTTTTTTTTTTTCCTGTTTTTTTCCAGACAGGGTTTCTCTCTGTGTAGCTTTGGAACCTATCCTGGAACTCACTCTGTAGACTAGGCTGGCCTCAAACTCCTGCCTTTGCCTCTGGGATTAAAGATGTGCACCACGACAGCCGGCTCTTTTTTTTTTTTTTTTTTTTTAAATTATTTATTTTTGGTTTTGGAGACAGGGTTTTTATTATATCCCTTGCTGTCCTAGAACCCATTATGTATACCAGGCTGGTCTAGAACTCACTGAGTTTCCTTTGCAGGCATGAGCCACAACTCCTGGCTTTATTATGTTTTTATTTTGTGTGAGTGTAAGAACATGCAAATTGCTTCCTTCCTCCACATTATGTTGAATGGATTGAGCTCATCATCAGGTTTAGCCACAAGCTTTTACTGGCTAAACCATCTTGCCAGCTCAGAGAGCTTGTTCTAAAAAAAGAGAGGGGGCCAGGTGTGGTGGCATACACCTTTAATGATAGCACTCTAGAGGCTGAAGCTCTCTGATCTCTGAGTTTTAGGCCAGTCTGATCTATTCAGCAAGTACTGTGTCCGCCATGCTGCATAGTGAGACACTATCTCAAACAAAACCAACCCCCTGTAATATTCTATTTGGATTCATGCTTGCAATTTATTTGTCAATTTAGACAAATAGTAAAGGGTAAATTAAAGCTTTGAAAATTCTGAATTGATGGAGTAGAAACGACTGTACTGTGGAGAAATAGCAATAATATCAAAAGGCATAATTTTGTGTATACTGTTTAATGGAATGACTGATTTATTACTCCTCTGATACTTCCTACAACCAGTTGTGTAACAATTGCCTTTTGTACTCAGGGTCAGTTATCTTTTTAGTTCATGGGTCATTATCAGGATGTCACTGGCTGCTTGCTGCCAGTTAGCAAATGCTGGATAATGTTTATTGATCTTTTGCCATATGTCAGAAGGTTGACATTATTCCCATCTTAAAGGAAAATGGAAGCATGGCTTGCCTCAAATCACCTAGATGCAGTTTTGGTTTTCCTAGAGCTAGGCTTGAGGTCCATCCTGTATTTTCTCCTGATGAAAAGGAAGGAGCAAGTCATAAGGAGAAGATATAAAAACGGAGAAAGAGCAAAAGGCAGAGTTTATTATAGCCATCCTGGTCTCTTCAACACCTCTTAAGGAAAAAGACATGGCTATAAATCCTTGGAATGGAAAGCCCATGTATCTGATTGCTGTTAGAATTGTAGCTAAAAGAAGAAAGAGCTTTTGTTTTTCATGGGATGGTGACTGAATAGAAAACAAAGCAAACAGGACCTAGAAACTAAGTAAAATGACAGTCCCAGTACCGGAGGTAGAAGTAGGAGGATGAGAAGTTCAAGGTCATCCTGAGTTATAAGGCAAGTTCCAGACTAACTTGGGCTTTATGAGACTCTTCCCCAGGAAAGAAAAGTGAGGGTGAAGGACCCTGTAATTCCTGGAAAGCACATCTGTAAAACTGTTTATGCTTTGGAATACTGGCTCTCAATCTGTGGGTCACGACCCTTTTGGGGGAATAAATCATCCTTTCACAGGGGTCGAATACCAGATATTCTGCATATCAGATTCACAACAGTAGCAAAATGACAGTTACAAAAGTTATAATGTTATGGTTGGGGTCACCAAAACATGAGGAACTGTATTAAAGGGTCGCAGCATTGAAAGGGTTGAGAACCACTGCTCTGGTAGTGTGGACTCTTTCAAGTTCCGTAGGTAGAGTCAGGATCATGCTCAGGAAGCTGGGTTGTAAAGGTGGTATACCTTGGATTAAGTGGAGTATGGTAATCTCAGGCCAAGGGATAGCATGAAGTTACAACATGAGGGGTGACGGGACAAAGTGACATTAGAAATGTGGGGTTTATATTTTGAAAGTGGCAGAGAACCACTTTAAGCCTGGTCTACATATTGAAATCCAGGACAGCTAGGGCTACACAGAGAAACCCTATTTTGAAAAAAACAAAAACTTTTTGCATAGGCACAAAATCTCCAGAAAAGTGTTTAGATTTTAGATATTGAGGAAGATGATTTAATCAAGTGGAGGGGACCAAAGACAGGAATATTCCTGTGGATGGACTGAATGTGGTGAGGAGCTTAAGCCATGTATGTCAGCCGTGGAGAATGGAGTTCAGTAGCCATAAAGATGCAGCCTCTCAAGGCTTGCACAGGGCTTCTGCATCATGAGTGAAGGGGAGAGTTGGAGGCATTTATGGTCATCTGAGAGAGAAGGGGTGTGGGAAGGAAGGGCTTGTTTGACACCAGGTAATACCAGGCATTAAGTCTCCCTTGTAGGGAGTATTAAAGAAAGAGAGGCTCTGTAGGTGCTTCTCACCATCCCCCTGACTAACCTTCCTTTTTCTGCTCCCTCAGGCCAAGCTACAAAGTCACGTGGAACCACTTAGGAAGCACCTAGAGGCTGTGCAGAAGATGAAGGCCAAGGAGGAGAGGCGGATGACAGAACTGAAGGTAGGTGATGTCTGTGGATGGGCTGACTGATTCTGTTGTCAGGGTAAGGAAGAGCTATCACATATAATGATTATCCCTGAAGAAAGGATAGCCAGGGCCTGGAGGTGGGTAGATATCGGAGGTGATGTGGCCTTCAGAGTTTGGAAGCATGTTTCTTTCTAGTTTGTAAAATGTAGTGAAAACTTGAGGCCTGGCTTGTTGAGGCTGGTTGTCTGGTCTAAAGCTACAGAGTACACCCAGCCCCTGACTCTGGATAGCATAGAAAGCAAGTGAGCACATACATATAACAGTTGCCAGAAGAATACCAAGTCCCAGGATACACACAGATGGCAGGCAGAGCTGCCCTGAACACTAAAGGGTGTGGTCTGAAAGGCTTGCTGTGCCCTGGAAGAAGGGCAGTCCTGTTAGGAAAAGGAAGAATTCGTGATTATCATTGCAGATACCGCCTGTCCTCTTTCCCAGTGTTCTCAGCCCTTTTACATTTGCTCACCCCTCTCCAAGGAGTCTCATTCTCTCATTTCCTGTCTGTTTTTAGAAGGCTAGCAGGTCTTGCTGGAAGGGACTGGTATTATGGCCAAGCTAAGCTTCGGCCATCAAATGAGGATGCCCTTTCCCTCTTACCTCTTACTTACCAAGTCCAGGCCCTGCCACATCTACAGCCTATAGTAGTGCCATCTGCACATTAGGGACTCACTTCTGTGAAATGCCAATTACAAGGAGCTATAAGAAGAATTGGTAAATGGGAAATCATTCTGCCTCTGTCCGGCTGCCCAAGCTAATACTTTTAGAATTCTCTGAGTTATAGAGAATGTATGCTGGGATCTATCTCTCTTTGATAATCTTTGTCTAGAGTAATATTGATGGAAAAAGTGGTTATCATTCAGAATGGTCTAGCCCAGGCAAATGGGTTGGGACTAGGCAGTTTTCTGTTGTTATAGGATACTAAATATAGCTTGTATTCTTTCTCATGTAGTCCTTCAAGAGAAAAAAAATAGCATCAGTACTTAACATATACAGACTTTTTGTTGTTGTTGTTTTTGGAGACAGGGTTTCTCTACATAGCCCAGCTATCCTAGAACT
Source organism: Onychomys torridus (assembly GCF_903995425.1). Lineage (NCBI taxonomy): Eukaryota > Metazoa > Chordata > Mammalia > Rodentia > Cricetidae > Onychomys > Onychomys torridus. Next base: position 37,070,003 of record NC_050450.1, on the reverse strand, counting down.
TGCTCTATAGACCAGGCTGGCCTTGAACTCAGAGATCTGTCTGCCTCTGCCTCCCAGATGTTGGGATTAAAGGCATGTGCCACTACTGCCGGCCAGTCTTTAAAAAAATATACAGTGTTGTCTTAGTATCACTTGGTAGTCCAGGCTGGCCTCTAACTCACAGAGATCCACCTGGCTCTGCCTATGGAGTGCTGGGATTAAAGGTGTGCGCCACCACTGCCCGGCTTCTTAGTAACTTTTCAATTGCTGTGAAGAAACATGATGATAAAGGCAACTTATAAAATGTTTATTGGTCCTCATGGTTCAGAGTGGGGGGAGGCTAACAGGGAATTGTATAGGCTTTTGAAATCTCAAAGCCCATCCTGGGTGACACGCCTTCAACAAGGCCACAGCTCCTAAAGTCCACTCCCAGTGACACACCTTTAACTAGGTCATAGCTTCTAATCCTCCCAAACAGTTCCACCAACTGGGGACCAAGTATAAGCCAAGTGTTCAAATATACGAACCTATGAGGCTCATTCTCATTCAAACACCACACGTAAAATACAGCTGTTTGGTAGTGTTTACATTGTATTGGGTATTATGAAACATTTGAAGTATGTGGGAGGATATACACTTATGCCATTTTATATAAGGGAATTGCAGATTGGCTGATTTGGGTCTCCTGGAACAAGACTCACTTGAATGTCTAGGAACAACTGTACCTACAAAGTACTTTACCTGTTGGCTCCTAAGTATGTATTTACACCTTCACAGAAGAGTTTGTAAAGGATTTGAGTGACTAATCTGTGGCAACTGTGACTCCTGAGGGTCAGGACTTAATTTTGTAGCATCTTCCTTTTGTGTTTTGAAACAAGATTTTATATTATAGCCCAAGCTGGCCTCAGCCTCAAGAGTATTGGTATTATAGGCATGAGCCCTCATGTCCATCTTTACTCCAGGTCTTGCTTCCTGAATTCTCATTCATTCATATTCTCTCTCTCTGTCTCTCTCCCCCCCTCTCTCCCCTCTCTGTCTCTCTGTCTCTCTGTCTCTCTGTCTCTCTCTCTCTTTTCCCAAGACAGGGTTTCTCTGTGTAGTTTTGGTGCCTGTCCTGAATCTTGCTGTGTAGACCAGGCTGGCCTTGAACTCAAGAGAGACCTGCCTGGCTCTGCCTCCCAAGTTATGGCATTAAAGGGGTGCGCCATCACCGCCCAGCTTCCTGAATTCTCTTATTTGCTAATTTCAAAAAAATTCTTACCAAGTACCTACCTGTGGTTGGCACTGTGGAAGCCTCTGGTGGCAGTGTGGCAGACAGGCACACACAAGTCCTATCTATGAGGACATGTGGAGAATTTTAAAAGATAATACAAAGCTGAGCATGCAGCTTATATCTTTAAACTAGCAAACTGGAGGTTGAAGCTGGAGAATTGTGATTTTTGAGGCCAGCTTGGGCTACAAAGCAGGACTCGTCTCAAAAACAAAACAACTTTGCTGGCAAGATGACTCAGTGGGTAAAGGGAGTCTGCCACCGAGCTTGATAACCTGAGTTTAATCCCTGGGACTTATGTGGTGGGAGGAGAGAACCAACTCCACAAGTTGTCCTCTGACCTCCACACGTTCCCCCAGCCCATCTCCATTATAACAGCATCTCCAATACCATATATTATGGAGAGAGACAGTGATATGGAGTTGTTGCTACACAGATCTGGAGAGGAGAGAAGCTCCTTTGGAACATGTAAGCTTCCATTAAAAAGGAAAATTAGGCAGGGCAGAGTTAAGTATTCCAGAAAACAGTTGGTGAATTTGGACCAGTATGCCAGATTTGTGCTATCACAGTGGTACAGTAAGACGAGATGGAGAAAAAGAAACCTCTCTTTCCATTCCTAGGACTTGGTGGAGTAAGGGATCATGAGGCTTCTTGCCTGAGATTGAGAGTCAGCAGAGAGAAAACTGCAAGCTTACTTTTCTGTGTATTCAGGTGGTGGCCTCCATTCCCTTTGTATCTCTCCAATTTTTAATTTTTAAAATTTATTTTCGTGTATGGGTGTTTTGCCTGGAATGTGTATATGGATCCATGTGCATGATTGGTGACCACAGAAGTCAAAAGAGAGCATCGCATTTCCATGGTTGTGAGCTGCCATGTGGATGCTGGGAATCAAACTGGGGTTTTCTAGAAGATCAGACAGTGCTCTTAACCACAGACTATGTCTCCATGTCTGCCCTTGCATCTTTCCAGAGCCAGATGAAGTCAGAGCTGGCAGCTGTGGCCTCAGAGTTTGGGCGCCTAACACGGTTCCTGGCTGAAGAGCAGGCAGGACTAGAGCGGCGCCTCAGAGAGATGCATGAAGCTCAGTTGGGACGTGCAGGAGCAGCAGCCAACCGTCTTGAGGAGCAGGCTGCCCAGCTAAGCCGCCTGCTAGCTGAGGCCCAGGAACGGAGCCAGCAGGGGGGCCTGCGGCTGCTGCAGGTGAGCACTGTCTCCCTGTCTACCCTGCTCCACACTCCCAGCTCCCTTTTTGTCCTGTTAGGCAGTGCTGACCAACCACTACCCAGAACTGTCTGTTCCTCACTGGGAAGAATCCCAACTCTTTTAATCTGAAGATCACTTTTTTTGAGGCTGGTTACAGTACTGAATGTGATGTATGTGCCAGTCATACCTAAAGAAGGCAGGTGTTGTTAGCGATAGGGGCTTAAGAGTTGACCGAAGAGTGCTATCTTGAGAAAGGCACCTGGGTCAGGTTGTGAAAATTCTGTCACTGGGGCTTAGGTCAGGGTGAGGTGTGTGAGGTCTGGTGGCAGCAGGGTAACTGAGGAGTATTCATATGTATTGTGGTCCTGGAAAGTGCTGCTTTCTCCCTTCCTGTTCAGGTCCAGACCTTTCTCTAGCTGGAGACTGGGAGAGAGCAGTGCACCTTGTGCAGCTGACACTTTCTTTCTCTTTCTCTGTTATTCCCAGGACATCAAGGAGACTTTCAATAGGTGTGTTCCCACTCTACCCTTTGTGACCCAGTAGCATCTGGCTCCCCATTCCTGCCTCTCTTGAGACTTCTTTCCTCTTTCCCATCCTTTCTCCTCTCCCCTCCCCTGCCCCAGGACCTAAGTTTCTGCTTCTTAGACCCTCCACGTCTTCCCTGCTAGCTTTTGCTCTTTACTCTGGGAATATCATGTTCCCACCCCCTACCTGGTCCCCCTCCCTCAGGTGTGAAGAGATACAGTTGCAGCCCCCAGAGATTTGGTCCCCTGACCCAGGCCAACCCCATAGCCACGACTTCCTGACAGACGCCATCGTGAGGAAAATGAGCCGGATGTTCTGTCAGGCCGCAAGAGGTAAGGAGGTCAATAACCTATTTTACAGACCTGAGTTGAGATTTGGGAAGCTGGGATGGAGTAGACTCTAGTGACTACTTGGAGTGTTCAAGCAGAGTTTCTTTTTATGGTGGCCCAGCTGTTTTGGGTAGGTGAGGTGGAAAAAAGGGATAGGGAAGGCAGGCAGGTCGTAGAATTAGGGTGAAGGCTAGACCCAGAGCTGGAGCTTGGCCTCCAGTACGGGGTGGTAGCTAAGAAGAGCTGAAGGGGAGGATGGAGGTGGAAAGGGCATTGGTGAGCCTGTGAGGATGAGGTGTTTTTAGCTCTTGCTATATTTGTCTTTCCTCTTTCCAAGTGGACCTGACGCTGGACCCTGACACAGCCCACCCAGCCCTTATGTTGTCCCCTGATCGCCGAGGGGTCCGCCTGGCAGAACGTCGGCAGGAGGTTCCTGAACATTCCAAGCGCTTCTCAGCTGACTGCTGTGTACTAGGGGCCCAGGGCTTCCGCTCTGGCCGACACTACTGGGAGGTAGAGGTGGGTGGGCGGCGGGGCTGGGCAGTGGGTGCTGCCCGTGAATCAACCCATCATAAAGAAAAAGTGAGTTCTGGGGGGTCATCTGTTAGCAGTGGGGATGCCAGCTCCTCACGCCATCACCATCGCCGCCGCCGACTCCACCTGCCTCAGCAGCTCCTGCTCCAGCGGGAAGTGTGGTGTGTGGGTACCCACGGCAAACGATACCAGGCACAGAGCTCAACAGAGCAGACACTGCTGAGCCCATGTGAGAAACCACGGCGCTTTGGCGTTTACCTGGACTATGAGGCTGGGCGACTGGGATTCTACAATGCAGATACCCTAGCCCACGTGCACACCTTCTCAGCTGCCTTCCTTGGCGAGCGGGTCTTCCCTTTCTTCCGGGTGCTTTCTAAGGGCACCCGCATCAAGCTCTGCCCTTGATCAGCCTGCCACCCGCAGGGGCCCCTCCAGTCAGTGCTGGGGGGGCGGGTGGTGGTGGATGTTTGCCCACTCACTCTATTGTGAGCTCAGGCTCCTCCCACTGTTACTGAGTTGCTTCCTGCTCCCCCTTGAACCTAGTCTGCTTCTCCCTCTAGGAGCCTAAACAACTTCCTAGACTCCCTCCAGCTCAGTCGTCTCTCACCTACTTTGTCTATCTGACAGGTCTGCATGGGTCCCTGATAATGAGAACAGCTGCTTGATCTCCCCCCCCCCCCCATCTGCCCAGCTCAGTCCAGCTCTGGGTCCCAGTTTGAGTAGGGGGATGAGTGGAGATTATAATTTCATTCCTTCCCTTTTTCACATCTTACTCTTCAACCCTTGTCATTTCTGAGGCTGGAGGGTTTGGGCAAGACCTGCCCATTCCAATTCTATGTTTTGGTGCAAGCCCCAGCTAAAGGATTTGGAAACTTTTGTAGGAAGGCAGGCTGGGCAAAAGGGTAGAGCTGTGTAAAGTCTACTTTTCTTGGGGAAGTAGGAACTCTTAAGCTTTCCTTCCACCCCCAATTTCTACCTCCATAGACTGGCCAGAATTTAGCTTCAGTGAGATCTGGAATGGCCAACTTGACACCGCACACTATTACATGACCCAATAAATTATTTTCTCTCCGTCTTACAGCTTTCTTAATTCAGGAGCTAAGCTCCTCACACCTTACCCCTCCAAGTCTTCACTGCCAGGCTTTCCCCTCATTTTCAGTTTCTGGCCTCTCTCCATACTTTTTAGTTCCAGTTGGTAAGCCCTGTTGGGGTGCTTGGGACAGGGGTCTGGAGCCATGGGTATAATCTATTTTTCTAGTAGCCCTTGCCTTCTGTCACTTAACAGCTTTTGTCCTCTGCTTTGGTGGCTGAGGTCAATCCATGTTCTTGGGGGGAAAAGGTGGGTTGTGTTGCAGAAATAAAGTGTTTATTTGCTGCTGTTGTGGAGTCTTCCTTTAGAAGCAGCTGGCATGCTTTAGAAATGCCTTCTTCCCAAACAGATTCTTAGAGCTGTCACCCCCTCCTCACCTGTCACACAGCATTTCCTGTTTTCTTTTATGAGGCAGGTTGGCCCCATAGGACCAACCCATTAATTTTATCCCCTGGTCCTTAGGGTGCATTGGGCAAACTCCTGGCTCCCAATGCTATGGGCAACCCATGCAGAATCAACTTTATGTGCAGGCTGAGACTAAATTTTCAGAAAGTTTGGCCTAGTTGGGGATGTGGCATTGAATAAACTCAGCTGTTACTGCTTACAGGTTAAAAATAGGCTTTAAGTAAGGCAATGGCAAACGAAACAACGTAAAACACCATGGAGGAAGGCAGAACTAGGCCTCTAGAGTATGCGCCATCTTGTGGCACCTTTAATCCAATAATGGAAGGCAGAGGCAGTTTCAGGGCAACTAGGGCAGTTATAGATAAACCTTGAGCTGAAAAGAAATCTCAAGAGATGGCTCAATGATTTAAGAGCATGAGCTGCACTCTCAACAGTGAGTAAGGAAGGGCTTAGTTCTCAACACCTATGTTTCCATAACACCTTCTGGCATAGACACATGCAGGCAAACAGTAATATACCATGAAAACAGTGTGTACTAAGACTGTATGGGTTTGTGAAGGGGGGGTAATATGTAAGATTAGGCAAGTTTGGAATTCATAGGTGCATATATCCAAATTACAGAAGGGTAAGCTTCACTTGAATTTATAGCAGACAAAGATGCTTCCTAAAAACCATAACTGAAACCAGTTTCAGAAAGCCAGTTTTATTTCTAAAATTCTGTTATAAACTTTTAGCGGGTACCAATCGTCACTTGCCACACTCGCACCAGGTTGTCTGTGTAACCAGCGAACAGAGTCTGTAAAAGAGAATGACAGCAGGGTCATGCCCAGCAATGAATTCTGTAGCCCCAAACAAAGAACTTGTCTGTGACAGGCCAAGCATATATTCCCAGAGGAAGAAACAGCTTGCCATACAGATCCAGGCAGTTTTAAGCCTGTTATCAGTTTACAGGTTAGTAACTCCATATCTTTCCCCAGACAGAAATACCTATGTTTAACATTCTCCACATCTAACCAGACTATCCTAAATCAACCTGGTTTATCTTCATTTCACTTGTTTTGATATTGGTCTTGTGCCTGTGAAGAGCCAGGGAGACAAGCTGGAAGCTGAGCTGGCAGACAAGCAGTACTTACCTGGCCATCAGCAGACCATGCCAGGGAGGTGCATTGGGGTGGCTCTGCCTTGCTGCTGGTGCTGATAACTTCTTGCTTCAGTTCATCTACTATGATCTTGCCTTCCAAGTCCTGAGAACAGATCGAAACCAGGTAAGGACACCTGTAACCATGAACTTAATGGCACAAATTAAAGTGCCATGCTTGACAGCTTAAACTATGAAGGAGACAGAATTGCCTGGCTATGGGCCAGTTATCTTGGTCCCATGTGTACCACAATATGCATATTGTGGTATATATAAATATATATATATTAATGAACTATTTTTAAAAGATTACTTACAATTCAGATTTCCATTACATTTTTCTTTCAAGGACATAAGTATTAACTCAACTCCAACCCCCAATCATCTTGGGGCCTGGTAGTTTAGGCCTATAATTTGAGCTACCTGGGAGGCTAAGGCAGGACTGCCAAGTTCAAGATCTGATTGTACAACTTAAGTTGATGCCCTAACAAAACAAAAAAGTTGGGCTTATCCTTTGGTAGAGCACTTGCCTAGCATGTGCAAGGCCCCAGGTTCAATCCCAACCATTACACAGGCAGTCCCTTTCATTAGGCAGATGTCACCCAGTGCTTCAAACTGTCAAGGAAATAGATTTCTGACAGTGTAATCAATATGCTGTACAACAGACCACGCTTACCCAAATCTTGATACTGGGGCCAGTGGCAGCACAGAGCCAGTAGCGATTGGGGCTGAAACACAAGGCATTGATGATATCCCCACCATCTAGTGTGTAAAGGTGCTTGCCTTCATTGAGATCCCATAGCATAGCCTGGCCATCCTGAATAGATAGAAAAGGTGAGTTAGGACAGATAATGACTAAAGTATCCACGTTCATGCTCCTAAGCCTTTTCCTCTAATGTACCATACTTACACCAACTTACTTTTAAATGCACATGAAAAACTTACTTTTAAAGGAAAACTTCTTTAGTATATCTTTCTATATATTTTAGGGTAATGCTTATAAACATTCCTAAAGTTTAGCTGATTTTTTAACTGGTGCATGCTATCAGATAAAAGCATTATCCTTAAAGAAAATGACAAACCCCCAAATACCTTGCCTCCTGAAGCACAGAGGGAACCATCTGGAGAGACTGTCACTGTGTTCAGATAGCCAGTGTGGCCAATGTGGTTGGTCTTCAGCTTGCAGTTAGCCAAATTCCATACCTAGAAAAGCAGAGATACATGGTGACCAGGATTATGGTCTATATTCAACAAGAAAGAGACAACATCTTCTTTAAAATTTGAGGCCTGCCTGGATGATAGGCCAGATAGGGACAGAGTGAGACCTGGCCTCAAAACCGAATCAAATCCCTAATGTACTACAACAAACCATCAAAAGTCAAAGTCAAGGTAATCTGCAAAAGATTCCAAACTGGAGTGCTCTACCATCTGAGAAGAATGGGAACACATTTTGGATTTCTAACAGGGTCATGACCTTGTTGAAGATCTCACCTTGACCAGCTTGTCCCATCCACAGGAGACGATGATAGGGTTGCTGCTGTTCGGAGAGAAGCGGACACAAGACACCCATTCTGAATGACTCTCATCCTACAGAAGACAGAGGGATAAGGTAAGAGGAAGCAGTCTTTCCCAGACTGCAGGTAACTAAGGGGAGACAACAGCACTCTTCACTTCCTCAGAACCTGAACCTTTACTTCAAGATGAACAGAACAGTTGGTAAAGACTTGTCAAGCTTGTTGACATGTGTTTGAGTCCTAGGATGCCTCCAGAGTTTACCCACTCACTCCTCATGGAGTACAGGGCCAGGCGCAGCTCAGAAACAGCCTCTGGATTTCAGCATTGCAACTCAGATGGCATGTTGGGGGTCATCACTGCCCCGCCTGGCATGTAGCCCCCAAGTATGTAAACACCCCCCCCCCCACCGGAGGTAGATGGGAGGTTTAGGATCACTTAACCCTTAGGGAAGTTATGGGACATATCTGGGTATTTGCTCATGTGCAAGGAAGGGGCTGCCCAATTGATGTCTTGGCTTAGGGTTCCACGCCCCAAATCAGGAGAAAAATCACCTGAGTCCCATGCCACTCATGAGCAAAAACGAAAAAAAGAGAGAAAGAACAACCAAAATCTCAGACAGGACAAATGGCACATTGCAAAAAGTTAAAGAGCCAGATGTGAGTTCTAGATTACATAGTGAGGAACCCACCTCAAAAGTAACCCACAAAATCCACAGGGGATGGGAGATAATCTCACTTGTAGCTCCTACTACTTCCATCATTTTACCTGGACAGTGTACTTGCAGACACCCAGAGTGTTCCATAACTTTATGGTCTTGTCTCGGGATCCAGAGACAATCTGCCGATTGTCAGAGGAGAAGGCAACGCTCAGCACATCCTTAGTATGGCCTACAAATCGTCTCGTGGTGGTGCCCCTAAGAGGGAGAACCTGGTCACTTTCTAGACAAAATTTTATCCGCTTACAGTCAGATCCCTTTCTTGGTATCCTTGACCCTCTATCACTTCATACAGCTCACGTGCGGCTTAAGTCCTATTAGCAACCTATGCCTGGTATGTGCCAGAGAACCCATTCAGAATTGCAGGACATGTCCTCATTCCCTTGTGGGGATTGGTTGACAATGTCTTCTTGTCATCACTAGGATCCTCTATTACACCTGACAAATGCTGATCCAGGACAACTCTCAAAATGAAACATGGTTTTAATAGAGTGCTGTACCTGGTAAAAAAAACTATACCAGACCAACCCCCAGCTACTCCAAGAAAGGAGGCCAACACCCCCCCACCCTCCACAAAAGGTCCAATTTCCAAGGGATACCACACCCTAGAGAATCTACCTCAATTTTGCCCAGCTTTCCCCCAAGGTCCCAAAGCAGCTACTTGCGTTGTGAGATCCCAGAGGCGCAGTGTTCCATCCCAGGAGCCTGAGAGGGCAAACTGGCCATCAGAGGAGATAACAACATCACTAACAAAGTGGGAGTGACCTCGCAGAGCACGCTGTGGGATGCCATAGTTGGTCTCGTCCCTGGTTAGCTTCCACATGATGATGGTCTTGTCTGAAAAGGTTGGTAAAGAAATCTCATAAGGACCACCATGACCTACTATTGACTGCACACAGTTTTCAGTGCCTTAAGGTTACTGTTCTATTAGTAAGGGGAGCATCATTACATTTAGTGGGAAAAAAAGTTATTAGGAGCTTATTACTCCAGAATATAAAAAGGTACACCTGAGACTATGGTACTACATTCCCTGGGACTGAAATTTAAATTCAACCAAAAAAATTATTTAATTTGCATTGAATGTTTCCCCTACATTAGGCCTATAGTGTTCTTAGAAGAAAAACGTCAGATCCCCTGGAACTAGCTACAGATGACTACAAACCCCCTTGTACATTCTAGGAAACAACCCTACCTACTCCCGTTTAAGAGTAACCAGTCTATCCACTGCTCCAGCCCAAGGCCAACTCAATAGCAGAAGCAGTCATTTGGGATAAGCAAACTGCCTATGGCAGCATCAGACAGTCCCAGCCACAGACCATTTCAAACTATACAGGTACGAATAGAACGCCTGATAAGCCTTACATTAGGAGAGAATATAAATTTAGGTGGGTAGGGAAATCTGGGAGAGAGAAAAACAGCATTAGTTCCAAGGGAAGAAAACCTAGGGCAGGAAGAGCAAGCCTAGAGACCTGGGGAACAAGGCAGCTCGAGTTTACCCACTGTCCACAGAGCTTAGGGCCAGGCGGCGGTGGCTCAGAAACAGCCTCTGGATTTCAGCAAAGTAACTCAGATGGCATGTTGGGGTCATCATTGCCCCGCCTGGCTTGTAGCCCCTTAACCAGTTAAATACATCTCCAGGAAGCAAGCGAGAGATTTAAAATCGCCAATTCTTAAGAAAGTTACATGACACGTCTCTGTTCCCGACATGTGCAAAGGGGGTCGCCCAGGTTCGGGTCTGCACGCCACAACTCATGCCCAGGGGGGGGGAATGAACCGAGCCAGCCAATCTGCACGCCACTTGCGAAGCAAGAAGGCACGCAGTCCCCGGGACACCCAGTGTTCTGCCCAGCATGCAACCCGTACCTCGAGACGCAGACAGGATCATGTCCGGGAACTGCGGGGTGGTGGCGATCTGTGTTACCCAGCCGTTATGGCCTTTGAGGGTCCCACGAAGGGTCATCTGCTCGGTCATGATTGCAGCTGATGCGAGTGTCGCCGCAGCGACAAGGATGGCACCGGATAGCTCAGGGAGGCAAGCACCACAGCGGCAGCCACCGCGGCCCTGCGGAGAAAAAGAAAGAGCGGCCTCCGCCGGAACCGGAAATACCCGGAGAGCAAGGCGGGGGTTCCCATGATTCACTGCTGCCCCAAGATGGCGGCGCTAGGTAGTGGGAGGAGCTGGGTGAGGTAAGTGGCCGCATTGCCGTTTCTTCTGCCACCGAACATAGTTTGCCAGCGCTATACGAGTGCATTCTGAAGCCATGTGTATCAGGTTTTTTAAAAAAAGGCTCCTCGGCAGATTAGAACGTGCTGTAGAAGCAGAAAAAGTGAGGCGACCCGCTCATTGCCACGCCGCTGCGGCTCCTCTCCCCACCCCCTCTACGTGGCGGATACGGAGCCCCGCCCTTTCCGCTTGGTGTTCGGTTCCTGGGTTGGCGACACCGACTTTAGCCATGACTTAGGAAGTACAGTTAGAACTGCAGTTAAAGGCGTGTGTCACCAAATGTGGCCTTTTGTGGTTTTAAGACAAGGTTTCCTGTAGTGAAGGCTAGTCTTAAATTGGCTTTGTAGCCAAGGTTGATTTTGATCCTGCTGCTTCTGTCTCCCAAATTCTGGGATTATAGGCCGAGGTCGCCCGGCCCGGCTAGAGAGGAAGTACTCGGTTGAGATTTCTGAGGATTCCTCTTGGAGTCCCTTTCTGTGGTTCTGACCACTCGACAGAAAAGCCAGCCAGTTTGTCTTGCGTAACCCTGAAGTGTTCCTGGACAGGGAAGCAGAGGAGCACAGTTGACCTGGCCACCTGATGATCTACCTTCCTCTCAATACTTGTTTAAATATGTAGTACCCCCGTAACGTCACAGATCTCTCCTTAAATTTTATAATTTTATGTTTTAAAATATGTGAGTGTGCTTGTGCTTGCCGCAGCGCGCAGGTGGAAGTCGGGAGCTTTTTCTCCTGCCGTGTGGCCTTGGCTGCAGGTGACTTGACTTCTCGCTCAGTTCAAATATTTTTAAAAAGGAGCACCGGGCAGGGTGGTAGCAACCACTAATATCTATGTGAACTAAAAGACACGTATTTGTTTATTTTAGTACTATGGCTTGAACGCTCACGTGCTAGGAAAAAGCCTTGTTGAGTTAATCCACCTCTCCCCTCAAGAACCTTGTTTAGTTTTTCTGTTTTTGAGACAGTGTCTCACTTTGTAGAAGCGGCTGGCCTGGAACTCAAGAGTGCCACCTGCTTCCGGGTTTTTCGAGACAGGGTTTCTCTGTGTATCTTTGCACCTTTCCTGGATCTCACGCTGTAGACCAGACTGGCCTCGAACTCACAAAGATCCGCCTACCTCTGCCTCCCTCAAGGATTAATCTCTGGGATTAAAGGCGTGCGCCGCCGCCGCCGCCGCCGCCGCCGCCCCCCCCCCCACCTTGTTTATTTTTTGATACAGGATCTACATAGCTCAAATTGGATTTAAACTTAAGATTCCGGTTCCTCAGCCTTCCAAGTAGCTAGGATTGTAGACATTAGACACCAGGCCCTAGACATAAGTATTTGTTTTCCTATGTGTAAAATGCATTGAATTTAGTTTCTTATCTGTGAAACGAGATTGAAATTAGAACTTACATAATATGGTAGTGTGGAGAATAAAGGAATATAGACAAGGTGTGGTGTAAGAAGACTGTAATCCCAGCACTCAGGAGGCAGAGACAGGAGGATCACTGTGAGTTAAGCCCACCTAGTCTACATAACAAGTTCCAGACCAACCAAGGCTACGTAATGAAACCTCATAATAAAACCAAAAAGCAGCTGGTCAGTGGTGGCACATACCTTTAATCCCAGCACTCTGGAGGCAGAGGCAGACAGATCTCTGTGACTTCGAGACAAGCCTGGTCTACAAAATGAGTTCCAGGACAGCCAGGACGTAGAGAAACCCTGTCTTGAAAAACAAAAACAAAGTAAAGACATAGGCATATGTGAAAGTGATCTCTTGTGGGCAAGTTCTTGGCTGGTATCTGAGGACTGAGCAGTGATGGTTGGCACAGGATTAGGGTAGGTCCTTCAAAGCATGCATTGGAAAGCATCTGGAAAAGAAGATCTATGTTAGGTGGGTATAGTGGCAAAGCTGCTGCCCCCTGAGCTTGCCCAGGTGTGCAAAGGCTAGGGCTTCTCGCTTGAGACCACGTGCTCTTCTGGCCTGTCACAGCCTCCCTGGCTTCCCTGTAGTCACTTTGTGGACTACACAGGGTACTGTCCTGGATGTGTTCCTGTACAACCTGAAGAGTGCCTTTTTAGGATCCTAAGGTTGTGTATCACCTGTACCCTTGGTAAACTCAACTGACTGCCTTTTATTTTTCCAAGCCTTGAGCCATTGTTTTGTTTCCCTGGTGGTCCTGGAAGTCACCTGTTCTTACTCACCCCATAACCAGTTTGCTGCCCGTTAAGTGGGTCATGCTAACACCCTTCTGTCTCTCTGTACTGCTCTTAGAGAGGTGAACCACTACATCCATATACTAGCCTCCTCGTTATAAACTGACATTTATTTCCATTTGAAAAAATGTCATTCTGTTTTCCTCTGGTCTTGGGGATTGAATCTAGGTTTTCTGTCTTGCTAGACAAGCATGCTGCCAGTGAGCTACACCACCAGACTCTTCTTCCTTCTTTTTTCTGTCTTCCTCCCTTACCTCCCTGCTTTCCTCTCTACATCTCCTTCCTAAGCTGTCACTGTGCAGCTCTCTGGCTGACCTTTATCTTCCTAGAACTAAAATTATAAGCATGTTCCACCAAGCCCTGATGTCTGTTCTTCTTTCTTGATCTCTGCCAAGGTGTCCCAAGGAATCAGCCTTTCTGAGAGAGCACTGGAAGTCTGAGTTTAAAATGAACCCTTCCCAGACCTTCCTGGGCTGCCTGAGGTAGGACTGCTGCAGATCCTTTTCCCAGAAGCTGGAGGTTGGGGCGGGGTGTATGTGTTGGGCAGCGTTGCCCACAGAGACTCTGCCTTCCTCAGAGTCCTGCCTACCACCGCTTTGCTCTATCTCTGTTGCTTTCCTAGGATCATGAGACCCGGACTGAGGCTTGAGACCTGAAGCTGCCGTCATCCTTCTTGCAACTCAAGCTCCTACAGGAAGAATTTAGAAGTCATTTTGGATTTCATGTTGACTGAGATGGTAATGCCAACCACAAAACAGGGATTTATGGACAGCCAGACTCTGAAGGGTTGGGGTTTCCTTTGCAAGTCTTCCTTCAGTTCCTTCACAGGAACCAAAGAGGATATGTGCCGACCATTATGATTGCTGGAGGATAACACAGCCTAGCCAGTCACCCTGTAATATTGGAGATTTCTTAAAGTGTAGCTTGGGGCATGGGCCTGAGGGGCAGAGGGCCCACCTTGCCTGCTCCTCACTGGAGTTGAATATCCCTTCATCACTGACTTTCTGAAGCTCCCTACCAGCATCAGCAAATGCTCCTGCCTAGTTGGGGCCAGGAAACCCTGATTCTGAGGGAAGAATCCATACATTTGACTCGAGGTCGGTGAGGGTTCCAGCTCCTTCTATCAGAGCCACCTCTCAGTCACAGGATGTTTGAATATTAGCCATGCTCCTCCCAAAATAAGTCTGCAAATCTTGGGAATGAAGGACTCCAGCTCCTTTCTCACCCCTGGTTGTCCTTCTAGTCATGTGGAGATGGAAAGCCTACTGGACACTCCCCAATTCTCCACACTCTGATTTGGTCTTTGTTGGCAGAACTCTTCCTGGCTGGGCTCACCATTCCTGTCCTGAAGTTCAGCTGTGCTTCAGCATGTGTGCGAGCTTCAGTGCTGTGCCTTCCCTCATGTCCTCATAAACTGCTTCCGTTCTACACAGGGAAGCAGCCCTTGAGACAGTGCAAAGTCAGTCTCTGTTTTGTGTAGAAGCCCTCAGCCTCCACCTAGTATTTGTTAGTGTGTGCTGGCTTCAGGCTGTCTGGAGCTCTGTGACCTTGGGCTCCACCCATTCTTGCCAGCATTCATTACTCTGGAGGTGGGGGGCTCTGTAGATAACCAGGGACTGACAGGTAAGTGGTCAGAATCAACCAGCCTTCTGGCTATGCAGATTCCTGGTGACTGCTTTTGTCAGGCCCCTGTGCGGTTGCATGAATCTTCCTCTGCTTCTTCCACTCATTGTTTTCCTCCATACAAGCCCTTTCACATTACTTTCCTGCCTAGAAGGCTCTCCATAGCCTGCCCTCCCTCCTCATAGCTGAAACTAAACTTCCTTGGGTCTTCCCTGAGGTTGCTGGGAAGTGCTCAGTGACGCCCAGGTGAAGGTCGGGTCCCTTTGGTGCTCTCCTGGCCATGCCTGTAGTCACTGGTCCTGAGCTCAGTGAGTACTTACTGGACTCTTAGGGCTTCCTTTAGGAGTGTCCTGGGGATAGCATTGGTCTGTCTCTGCCCACATTTTGTATTTTCAGCACCATGCTGAGGACTTGGCCTGTAAAAGATTCTAATCTTCGTGGTCAGCCTCACAGACTTACTTTTAAATGCAAAGGAAGGGTGTTCCAGATAGAGGGATCAGCATGGGTTCAGAGTCTTGGCTTTGAGAGTTTAAGTAGTAGACAGAAACCCTAGATAGGCAAGGATCACTAGTGAGGAATGTGGTTGTTGCTAAAGAGTCAGAATTTTGTCCTGATAATAGTTCCATCCCCCCCCCCCCCCCCTTCAAGACAGGATTTCTCTGGCTGTCCTGGAACTCTCTCTGTAGAACAGGCTGGCCTCAAACGCAGAGATTCACCTGCCTCTGCCTCCAGAATTGAGTGCTGGGATTAAAGGCATGCAACACCACTGCCCAGCTTCTCAAGTCATCTCTTTAGGTTAAGAGCAGAGAAACTCTGGACTTCGTGATTCTTCATAAAATCTAAGCAATGAAATCATTGCCCTATTGCAGTTACCCTTTATTATTTAGTTCCAAGATCTTGATTTTGTATCTGCTCTGTCTCTTATGGACCTTGGTTTCTCAGCTGGACATAACAGCTCTAACATTTAAAAAATATTGAGGGGATCCTGCTGCCTCTACTCGGAGAGCTGGAGAAGTGGAGCATTATATCTGTTAACCCACAGATGCTATGGATACTCTTAGTAAGGTTCTGGCTAGACCAAGCTGGCCTTCCACTGAACACCAAGGCCATGTTCTGGCTATAGGGCCTCAGTCAACAGGGCTTGCATTTACACTAGTGGTTCTCAATTGGATATTTAAACAATTTTTTTAATGTGATGGATGTTTGCTTACATTTGTGTCTGTGTGTGCAATGCCCAAAGAGACTAGAAGAGGGTGTGGGATCCCCTGGAAATGGTGTTACAGAGGGTTGTGAGCTGCCTGCCATGTGGGTGCTGGAAATAGAACCAGGTTTTTTTTTTTTTTTGGAAAAGCAGCTGGGGCTCTTAACTGCTGAGCCAACTCTCTAGCTTTATGGGGATGGTTTTCCACAGGTGACATTTTGCAGTGTCTGGAGACATTTGATGCTGTCATAACTGGTGGAGGAGGTAAGTGTACCTTTGTTAACTGAAATCCTGAGACATTAAGTATCTGACAACACACAGAACATCCCCTCAACCCCAAAGAATTATCTTGTTCAAAGTATTAATTCTGAGCTTGAAGTGTCCAGGCCCAGTCATATAAGATATAAGGCTAGCAAGTGTCTGATAAGTTGGGAAAGGAAAAATATAGTTATCAGGCTCTATTAAGTAACTCTAACCATAATGTGTTTATATATAATGGAAGCCTTAGAACTAAGTTGATGATACAGGTGGAGTTGAGGATTTGTTATGTGTTTTTTTGTATGTTTGGTTTTGTTTTTTGTTTTTGTTTTTTTTTCGAGACAAGGTTTCTCTGTAGCTTTGGTGCCTGTCCTAGATCTCGCTCTGCCACCACTGCCAGGTTAGGAGTTGAGGATTTTAGATGTAGGAAATCTGTGTGAAGATGGGGTCCATGGTGCAGCCACAGCAGAGAGGTGCAAGCTTTAACAGTCTGGCAGGTGATACAGCAGTCAACAGCTGAACCTGGAAGGGAAGACATTCAGTAAAATGAGTGCCTGGTACGTATGATTGTACTCCCCCCCACCAAAGTTTTAGTAATACATACTGCTATTTTAAAGGTGTAAAAAATTCCAATTTTGGCTGGGCAATGGTGGCGCACGCCTTTAATCCCAGCACTTGGGAGGCAGAGCCAGGTGGCATCTGTGAGTTCGAGGCCAGCCCGGTCTACTAGAGCAAGATCCAGGACAGGCTCCAAAGCTACACAGAGAAACCCTGTTTTGAAAAAAACAAAAAGAAAATTTCAATTCTGTTTCCCTCAGTGCTACTGAAAAATTCAAAGTTGAGCTCCATGTACCTCAGTTGGTAGAGTACTCGCCTAACATGGATAAAGCCCCAGCTTCAGTACCTAGCACCTCATAAAACTAGGTGGGGTGGCACATGCTTATAGTCTCAAAGCTTGGGAGGTGGAGGCAGGAAGATCAAACTTTTTTTTTTTGTTTTGTTTTGTTTTTGTTTTTCAAGACTGTTTCTCTGTGTAGTTTTGCGCCTTTCTTGGAACTCACTCTGTAGCCCAGGCTGGCCTCGAACTCACAGAGATCCGCCTGGCTCTGCCTCTGGAGTGCTGGGATTATAGGTGTGCGCCCGGCCAAAATTACACTTTTGTTGGAACAATATTTTTGGTCTCAAGCCCTGTACCCAAGGATGACCTTGAACTCTTGATCTACCTGCTGCTTTGTCCCAGGAGCTGGGATTACAAATGTTCCTGCTCCTGTTTTATGTCTTTCTTCTCCCTTACCCCGTTTAATGCACTGGTCCAGGTCTAATTCTCTGGCCGACAAGAGACAGTAGTGTTGTTAACAAGTTTGTAGTCTACTGCTGTCAGTTTGCAGAAAGAAGCCCCAAACAGCACTGAATCATTAAAAATTCTGAAGTGGCTGGGCGGTGGTGGCGCATGCCTGTAATCCCAGCACTCAGGAGGCACAGGCAAGTGGATCTCTGTGAGTTCGAGGCCAGCCTGGGCTACAGAGCTAGTCCAGGAAAGGCGCAAAGCTACACAGAGAAACCCTGTCTCGAAAGGAAAAAAAAATTCTGAAGTGTCTTGTAGACCAAAAAGGGAGCAAGGTTAGTTAACCACTTCCATAGCATTTGAAGAAAATACTAGAATTGGCCATGGAAAATTAGGGTATGCTTACAGCTGTTTCAAGTTGAAATTAGCTACTGTGACAATGTAGCCACCCATATTCCCAGGGGCTTTTCCTTTCCTGGGTGGGTGCTGGCAGAGGGTGTGCCCACTGTTTCCTCTATAGATGTGTAGCCCCAAAGCCAAAACGACAGAGAGAGAGAGAGAGAGAGAGAGAGAGAGAGAGAGAGAGAGGGAGAGAGAGGGAGAGAGAGGGAGAGAGAGGGATGGATGAGGTAGGTGACTGGGGAGATAGACACTTCTGGAACTGCAAAGAAAACACTCCCTTTCTGACTTCATTTTCCCTCATGTTTAGATACACAGCATGCTCAGGGTGTCTCAAGTGGAACTTGAGTGGAATGTTTTCAGGTCTCTTGAACTGACTGAGAGCTGTGGTGCCTACTGGTGTCCATCTCCATGGCAGGCATGAGCTGCCCATCTTCTGGTGCTTAAGGGACAACAGAACCACCTCTCGAGCTGGTTCATCATGTGCATCTAGAAGAATCTTCTCCATGTCTCCATTGTTGGGAGTCCCAAAAGGAGACGCTCCCCCGCCTCCCCCAATCTCCTATTGTCTGGACCATTGCCATCGCTACAGTTGGTGGTTAACTTCAACTAGGGAGTGTTGAGAGTCACTGGTGTGGCCCAGGCTGCTCTTCCATCAGACGTTCTACCCAGGAGTTCTGTCCCCGAGCATCTTTTGTGCTCGTTTTTCAAGTTTTTGTTATTGTTGGGCAGGGACAGCGGAGGCTCTGCTGAACAAGAGACGACACGAGATGACTGGCGGAAGAACTGCAGTGGCTCCAGGGTGACCTTCATAGTTAGCTTCGGCTGTCACCTTGACACAAACCCAGAATCAGCTGGGAGGAGGGACCAGCAACTGATAATTGCCTCTCTCAGGCTGACCTGTTGCCATGTCTGTGAAGCATGTTCCTAATTGCCTATTGATGGAGGAGGGCGTAGCCCACGGTGCCATCTGTAGCCAGGTGGGCTTGGACTGTGTCCGGAAGATAGCTGTGCAGGTCAAGGGAAACAGTCTAGTAGGCATTCCGCCCCAAGTCCAGGTTCCTGCTTGAGTTCCTGCCTTGGCTTCCCTTGATGATGCATTATGACCTTGAAGAACCAAAACACCCCCATCTCAAGCAAGCCCCTCACCCCAGCTTGAAACAGGCCTGAGTTTCAAAATTCTCACAGCTGCTGACATAGGTCCCAGGACAAAGTCAGGATGTTTGAAGAGCCATCTGGTAGCAACTGATTAACCATAGAATGCCCCAATGCTGGAGATGGTCAAAAGTACAAAGTCAGGATGTTTGGAGGACTGACTATCTGGTAACAGTGGATTAACCACAGAATGCCCCAATGCCGGAGGTAGTCTATAAATAAAGTTTGACAAATAACTGGTTAAAACTACAAAGTAAGATAACACAGAAATTCTGAAAAGCCCCTAAAAGTTGAGACAATCAGAATTGTACCCATACTAGCACCTCTAAATGATGTAACCTTGTGGTTTTTGCCTTTAAAAACTGAGCTTGTGGGGCTGGAGAGATGGCTCAGAGGTTAAGAACACTGGCTGTTCTTCCAGAGGTCCTGAGTTTAATTCCCAGCAACTACATGATGGTTTATAACCATCTGTAATGAAATCTGGTGCCCTCTTCTGGCCTCCATGGATGCAGGCAGAACACTGTATGCATAATAAATAAGTAAATAAATATTTTTAAAAAAAACAGCTTGCAGAGGGGCAGGCATCTCCTGTTGGATGGCTGGACAAGGGCCCTGCCGCGGCTTGAACAGCTTGAATAAACCTTGCTGTTGCATTTTGGTGAGTTTGTGTCTCTGGTGGTCTCTTTGCCCGAAGAGACCTGTAATCAAAATTCAGTCCTTTCCTCCCCAAGTTGTTTTTGGTCAGAATGTTTTGTTTGTTTGTTTTTGTTTTGTTTTGTTTTTTGTTTTTCGAGACAGGGTTTCTCTGTAGCTTTGGAGCCTGGACTAGTTCTGTAGACCAGGCTGGCCTCGAACTCACAGAGATCCACCTGCCTCTGTCTTCAGAGTGCTGGGATTACAGGCGTGTGTCACCACCACCCAGCTGGTCAGAATGTTTTATCACTGCAAGAGAAAAGCAAACCAGGATAGTACTTCATCTCTTTTCTTTTTAAAAATTTAAACGTGTGTGTGTGTGTGTGTGTGTGTGTGTGTGTGTGTGTGTGTGTGTGTAGGTCAGAGAACAACTTTCAGGAGTCAGTTCTCTCTATCCAACATGTGTGCTCTGGGGATAGAGCTCATGTTTGTCAGGCTTGGTGGCAAACAGCTTTACCACTGAACCATCTCACCTGCCTGTTTGCTTTTGCTTTTTTGTTTGTTTGTTTTTTGGTTTTTTGAGACAAGGTCTCTCTGTGTAGTTTTGGTGCCTTTCATGGAACTCACTCTGTAGCCCAGGCTGGCCTCGAGCTCCTAGAGAACTGCCTCCTGAGTGCTGGGATTAAAGGTGTGTGTCACCACCTCCTGGCTCCTTTTTTGGGGCCGTGGGTTTTGTGACAGGGTTTCTCTGTGTAGCTTTGCGCCTTTCTTGGGACTTACTTGGTAGCCCAGGCTGGCCTGGAACTCACAGAGATCCCCCTGGCTCTGCCTCCCGAGTGTTGGGATTACAGGCGAGTGCCACCGCCCGGCTGATTTTTTTTTTTTTTTTAAATGAGTGTATTTGTTACACTGGTGCTGGCAGAGGCCAGAAAAGGGTGTTGGATCCTTGGAGCTGGAGTTACAGGTACTTGTGAGCACTGAACATTTTTTTTTTAAACTAAATATTTTTCCTTTATGTATGAGTGCTTTGCCTACATGTATATCTGTGCACCTCATGTGTGCCTGGTGCTTGCAGAGACCAGAAGAGGGCATAGAATCCCTAGAAATTGGAGTTACAGATGGTTGTAAGCCACATATGGGTGCTAAGAATTGAACCTTGGTATTCTGGAAGAACAATCAGTGCTCTTTAACAGGTGAGTCATCTCCAGCCCACTAAGAGTATCTTTGTAGATACATGCTCAGCTGTGTTTATAGCAGCACTATTTAATCAATCAATCAATCAATCAATTAATTAATTTATTATTTATTTTTTTGCCAAAGCTGAGGACCAAACCCAGGGCCTTGCGCTTGCTAGGCAAGCGCTCTACCACTGAGCTAAATCCCCAGCCCCAGCAGCACTATTTATAATAGGCAGAACCTGGAAACAACCTAGATGCCCATCAACTGAGGAATGGATTAAGAAAATGTGGTATTGGGCTAGAGAGAAGGCTCAGAGGTTAAGAGCACCGACTGCCCTTCCAGAGGTCCTGAGTTCAATTCCCAGCATCCACATGGTGGCTCACAACCATCTGAATGATCTGGCACCCTCTTCTGTACACATAATAAATAAACCTTTTGAAAAAAAGGGGGGGGGTGTTGGGGATTTAGCTCAGTGGTAGAGTGCTTGCCTAGCAAGCACAAGGCCCTGGGTTCGTTCCTTAGCTCTGGAAATAAAAAAAGAAAATGTGGTACATATACATAATGGAGTACTACTCAGCAGAGAAAAACAATGACATCATGAGGTTTGCAGGCACATGTATGGAACTAGAAAATATCATCCTGAGTGAGGTAACCCAAACCCAGAAGGACAAACATGATATGTACTCACTTGTAAGTGGATTCTAGATATAAAGCAAAGGACTGCAACCCACAGAACCAGGGAGGCTATATAGCAGGGGAGACCCTAGAATGACTGTGGCTTAAAGTACGTTTTGGTATCAAGCTGATAATAGAAAAAAAATCTTTGTAGTAAAATATATCCCCAAATAAAAATTCCTAGCTGGGTGGTGGTGGCATATGCCTTTAATCCCAGCACTCAGGAGGCAGAGCCAGGAGGTAGCCAGCCTGGGCTACCAAGTGAGTTCCATTCCAGGAAAGTCGCAAAGCTACCCAGAGAAACCCTGTCTTGAAAAACAAAAACAAAACAAAACAAAATGCAAAACCAAACAAAATGATGTCAGGGCCCGTTGCTCATGGTAGAATTTTTGAGTAGTGTATGCAAGGGTCATCATTCCCAGTAAATATCTTTTTAAAAAAAATGAGGGTTGGGGATTTAGCTCAGTGGTAGAGCGCTTGCCTAGCAAGTGCAAGGCCCTGGGTTTGGTCCTCTGCTCTGGAAAAAAAAAATGAGGTCAGGGATGTGCCTCATTTGATAGAGTTCTTGTCTAGCAGGCAAGAAGCCCTGGGTTTGATAACTCACACCATGAGCTGGCATGGTGGCACGTGCCCTGCTATCCTAGTACTTAGGGCGGGGGTGTTGAGGGCAGAGGAGAGCATGAGGTTAAGAATAGTCACATGTAGGGTCCTAGAACCCTCAATTTGGGTAACTGTTGTCTGTTTGTCGACCTTGACCAGATGTCCTCTCTATGTTGATTTCCTGTTGGTTTCTACCCTCCTGAATGCTTATGTATCCTGCATTTGGTGTAAACAGCTTAGATGCAAGAATGTAGAACATTGGGTAGCAAACTCCTGCCCTCCGGGGTTCTTCCATTGTGCTGTAAGCCTGTATTTAAGGTTTCCTCCCTCCTTCAATAAACGGCATTTGGCATTCTGCTGACACGAATGACCCGCTGTCTCTTGTCTCTGTTTTTCGATCCACAGCCCCTTGCTTGGACATGATAAACAGGTGGTGGTAGTGCGGGCGCTACCTCAACAGTCAGGTGGAAGAAGACAAACACTTCAGAGTTCTCTGTGTCCACCTGAAGTCAAGAACAGTATATAGGTCGAGTGGTGGCAGTGGTGACAGCACACTCCTTTAGTCCCAGCACTTGGGAGGCAGAGACAGGCGGATCTCAGTGAGTTTGAGGCCAGCCTGGTCTACAAAGTGAGATCCAGGACAGCCAGGACTGTTACACAGAAAAACCCTGTCTCCAAAAAGCCAAAAAAATAAAAAAATTACTTATTATGCATAGTGTTCTGCCTACATGTATGTCTACAATGCAGGCCAGAAGAGGGCACCAGAACACATTATAAGATAGTTGTGACCCACCATGTGGTTGCTGGGAGTTGAACTCATGACCCCTGGAAGAAGTCAGAGAGTAAAGCACTCATCAGGAAATAAAATAGACATTCCAAGAACGGTTCCACAGAAAAAGGCACAACAAACCAACCCCAAACACAGCCACAAAACGCCGACTCTAGGGCTCGGTGCTGCCACCTAGTGTCCGCTCTGGTTCCCACTTTAGCTGTCTGTAAATTAAGCACTCCCCCCCCCCCATGCTTGTGTAATCAAAAGACAAGGTGCAAGAGTCGGCTCTGTTCCTTTCCCCATGTGCGAGGTCCCTGGGGATCACACTCAGGTCGTCAGGCACTGTTACCCACTGAGCCCCATTGTCAGGCCTCATTTAATTTTCAGTTTAGTAGTTGCTCCTATGATTAGGACATTGTATTGTTTCTTTCAAAATATATGGGTATGTAGATTAAATCATCCTTGGATTCCCCTCAGGGCAGTAAAGGTAAACTGAAATCTCTGTACTAAGGAGATTCATTTTGATTGGCTCGCACACATTCCGCACAGGTGATACCAGGATCCTGAGCTGGGAGAAGAGCCAGCAATGGGGAAAGCCCTAAGAGAGGAGGTATCTGGCTTGGATTTTGCAAAGAGGTCGAAGAAAAAGCAAGTGCAGGATGCTCCTGGTAGGGAATGTGGTCACACGGGTGGTGCTGAGGGCTGTAATAAGGAAAGAGAAAGTTATGCTGTTGGCTAGGTTTTAAGACCTCAGGAGCTTGGGTGGCCAGCTAGAAAAGATGACGACGCCTGGTGTGAGGACTCTGATCCACAAAAGTTGTAAGCAGGGGAACACCAAGGCTTACCCCCTCCCCCAACTATTCATTTCAACAGAGGTAGCATCGGGTCGCTACCATCAGACTCCTGAGAGAGTGGAAATAAGATTGGGCCTTTATCAGAAGGAAGTGTGCGGTTTGGAATGAGCTTCAAATTTTTGTTGATTACCCCAGAGTAACAACCAGCAGCCCTCCCAGGGAGACCCTCTTTTAAATATCTTTGCCTGTAGTTGCTCACTCAGCAGCCCTCTGAAGTAGGAACTTTATTTTGCACACGAAGGGGGGAAAAAAAAGACAAATAGAAATCAAATAATTTGCCAAAGCAAAGCCAGGTACTTTGTGAGAGGTTGGGATTTGAACCCAGCACTATGGATTTTAATCCAGGCATCACGGCTCTAGGCATCATATTCTATTTAAATCAGAGCTTCGTAAACTTTTTCTACTTGGGACCCCTTTTTGCCCAAGAAACTTTTAGGCAACTGGGGTAAGTAGATATGTTAATTAATTCTGTTGCTGTGACAAAGTGCCATAGCCAAAAGCAGCTTAAGGAAGAAAGGTTTATTTTGGGTTATGGTTCCAGGGGGTTAGAGTCCATATGTTGATGGAAGACTCGGAGGAGCAGGAGCAGGAAGCTGGCTGATCACATGTTCATTTGCAGGGGCAGGGCAGGGCGAGGAGAAGGGGAGGTGAGAGGGAAGGAAGAGAGTGAATGTAGGAAATGCAATCAAGCTATAAACTCTCAAAGCCAGCTCCCAGTGATGTACTTCGTCCAGGAAGGCTGCACCCCCTAAAGGTCCCTTAACCTCCCCAAACAGCACCACCAACTGGGGAACAAGTGTCCAAATACATGAGCCTTTGGGAGACATTTCTTTTTTCTGAGACAGGGTTTCTCTTTGTAACAGCCCCGGCTGTTCTGGAACTCACTCTGTAGACCAGACTGGCCTCAAACTCATGGAGATCTGTTGCCACCACTGCCGGGCTGGGGGACATTTCTTACTCAAACCATTCCAATCGGTACATAAAATAGAGTTAAGGATAAACATTTGCTGATAATTAATCACGAAGAAATCTGTTTTATGGCCAGTGAGATGGCTCAGCATGTAAGGTACTTGCCACCAAGCTTGATGACCTGAGTTTGATGCCCAGGACCTACATGGTAGAAGGAAAAAATTGATTCCCTCAAATTGTCTCTAACCTCAACATGTGTGCTGTGGCACACATATCCTGCTCCATCGATATCACTGATGATTATAATGGAATATTTTCTTTCTAATTTTTCTGATGTGGGGGTCTCATTTTGTATCTCTGGCTTGCCTGGAACCCACAGAGATCCATCTGCCTGTGCTTCCCCAGTATGGGATTAAAGTGACGCTACCCAGCAGAGTATGTGCAGAATTAAAAAAAAAACGATACCCAACCTTTTGTTGTCTTTTATTTTTGTAATTTTATATTTTTTTGGAGTTTCAAATACACATATATTTTGATCAAGTCCATCTCCCATACCTCCCTCCAATTCCTTCTCTACCACCTCCCCTGCCCCCACACTGTTCCCTCTAGATTTCTTGTAATGTGTGAACTCTCTTTCAAAACCATTGTGTCAGGGGGCTGGAGAAATGGCTCAGCAGTTAAGAGCACTGACAGCTCTACTGGAGGGTCTGGTTGGATTCCCAGCACCCACATTCCTGTTCACAGCCATCTCCCAGTTCTATGGCATCTGATGTTTTTGATCTCTATGGGCACCTAGCATTCAAGTGGTACAAAGATACACATGCAGGTGAAACTCCCCTATACATTGAAAAAAAAAATCCTGAGTTCACTTAGTGTTGCCAGTATGTGCATGTGTATAGGATCATCCACTGGAGAATGGGTAGCCCTTTCTCCAGGGCTGCATCCCCAAAGAAAACTGACTGTCCCTCTCCCAGCAGCCACTACCTGCCAATTGCTTTTTTTTTTTTTTAAGCTGAGGATCAAACCCAGGGCCTTGTGCTTGCTAGGCAAGCACTACACCACTGAGCTAAATCCCCAACCCCTGCCAGTTGCTTTTAGCTAATGGTGGAGCTTTCTGACCTCCTCCCCTCTCCATGTTGGGATTTTGTGTGGCTTCATCTTGTAGAGACCCCACTGTGTGTTCAAATGTGCAGCTGTCTCGTTGGAATCAGAAAACACTGCGTTGCTGTAGACATCATTGCCTCTGGCTCCTACAATCTTTTTGCTTCCTCTTCTATGATAATTCCCGAGCCTTGGAGGAAGGGGTTTGGTATACATGTCCTGTTTAGTGCTCAGCCTGCAAATTGACTAGTTTTGGGTCTCTGTGTTAATAACCATCGACTGCAAAAAGCAGCTTCTCTGCCAGGGGTTGAGTGAGGCACTAATCTATAGGGATGACAGTAAGTCTCGACTAGGAGTCATTTTAATACTGCATCCATTTAGCAGAATGACAGGAGTAGGATCTCTCTTGGGGACTCTGACCTCCTTAACCATGGGTTCTTCACACCATTAATGGTGCCAGGCATGAGTTCTGTCTTGTGGAGTGACCTTCGATTCAATCAGAAAGTGGTTATTCCTGTAACATTTGGGCCACTGTTGCTCCTGTGAACATATCTAACCAGACACCAGACTGGTTTGTTTTTTTTTTTTCCAATTGTAGTTCACAAGGTTCACAGCTGGGAAGAATGATGATTACTTTTCTTGGTATCTCCTTTGAGTTTTTTAGGAAAGCTATGAAGTAGTTGCTGTTATTTTATTTTTTCAAGACAGGGTTTCTCTGTGTAGTTTTGGTGCCTGTCCTGGATCTCGCTCTGTAGACCAGGCTGTCCTCGAACTCATAGAGATCCGCCTGGCTCTGCCTCCAGAGTGCTGGGATTAAAGACGTGCACCAGCACTGCCTGGCTTCTATTTACTTTTTTAAAGAAATTGAGATGTGGACAGTTATGTGACATCCCTGAGACCATTCACTTTAGTAAATCATGAAGGTTTAGATCCAGCCCTGCTTCCCTCCACAGTCTCTGCTCTCAGCCCCAGGAATCCTATTTGTACTTTTAAAAATATTGGAACCTAAATATGTATGACAAAAATACAGGTTTTATTGGATATTTAGATATTTTGATGACACTGGTGGTAGTGTATTTTTTTTTTTTTTTGAGACAGGGTCTCACTATGTAGCCCTGACTGGCCTGAAACTTACTATGTAGAACAGGCTGGCCAAATACTCAAAGATATCAGCCTACCTTTGCCTCCTGACTTCTGAGATTAATGGTGACCCAGTTTTATAATTAATTAAAACTAAGAAAAAGTTACACATTTTCACGGATATCGTATATAAAATACTATTTTATTTAAAAAATAATTAATTTGTAAAGTCTTCATTTCTGAGTTCTTTTACTATTTATTTTACTATTTTATTATTATATTTATATTATTTATAACATATACTTTTTATAATTATAAAATTATATTTATTTTTATATGTATTTTACTACTTTTAATGTTACTTATTTTATGTGTATCTATATGTACATACACTATGGAGATCAGAAGAATTAGAAGAAAACATTGAATGCTCTGGAACTGGAGTTAGAGCAGTTGAGAGCAACCCTATGGGTACTGGGAGCCAAACCAGGGTCCTCTGCAAGAGCATAAGTCCTTTTAACCCCGAGACATCTCTCCAGCTCCAGTGTTCATTCTCTTTAAGCATGCACATGCATTTGACTAGGGCTGTATACAGAATGAGTGCTTCTTATCAATGAAACCACGTATCACAGAGGGTCAGGCAGAGTTGGGGAGATACCCAGAGGATATAATCTTGTTAACTCCAGCTCCAGGGACTCCAATGCTCTACCCTCTGAGGGCATCAGCACTTATAAGTGCGAGCGCGCGCGTGCGCGCGCACACACACACACACACACACACACACACACACATATTCAGAATGCAAGGCTTGGCCTGTGAGATGCCTCAGTGGATAAAGGTGCTTGCCAGCAAGACTCATGACCTGAGTCTGATCCCTGAGACCCACATGGTGGTAGGTGAGAACTATTGAAGGTTGTCCACTGACCTCCAATGTGCACTATTTCACACACACACACACACACACACACACACACACACACACACACACACATACACACACACCCCTATTAATCAATCAATAAAATCCAAGGCTCAGATTGATTCAAATCCTTTCTCCATAATTGATTTTGCCTTGAAAAAACAATGGATTGATCCTAAAGGTATCCAAATTGCAGAAAAGCAATCTTCTCTTGGCTGGAAATATGAACATGTGATTTCTTTAACTACAAAAGAGCTTTCAAAGTTAAAGCATTTCTGTAGTCTGAAGTTAGTGTACCTAATAACTCCTGTCATTGAAGTCACTGCCAGAACAGTAAAGGAGGAAACAATCCCTCAACCCAATCACCCATGGCAATACTAAAAGGATAAACAGAGTCGCTAAGTGCCTTAAAAGCTCAGAGTAAAACACCACAAAGCTCCTCACTTCCACTACCATTTCCCCACCCCAAGGGACAAGGAAATTGGGACACAAATTCATGTCCTGGCATTCTAGTTGATTCTTGTCCCAACTCTGCCACCTGCAGGACAAGACTAGGAAAGTTGACCGTCCCTCCACAAGCTTCTCAAGACCGTGAACCCTGATTAGGGCTGTTGCTATGTTGCTATGTTTAAGGCTGGCTTCTGGTTCTAGCTGACAGGCCTACACACGTGCCCATCACAGAAGATGGGTAAAGCTTTCCAAAGAGTTTATACAGAACTTGCATCTGGGCCTGGCGAGATGGCTCAACCAGTAAAAGTCTTGCCATAAGCCTGACATGCCGAGCTCCAGCCTGAGACTCACATTGTGAAAGGAGAGAACTGTCTATCTTCGGACCTGCATGGCCACTCCATGGTTTATACACGCACACAATAAAGAAATAAATGGAATCATTAAAATTAGGGATTGGAGCCAGGTGTGGTGGTGGACTCCTTTAATACCAGCACTGGGGAGACAGAGACAGGTGGATCTTTGGGTTCGAGGCCATCCTGATCTACAAAGTAAGTTCCAGGATGCTCAGGGCTACACAGAGAAACCCTGTGTTAAAAAACCAAATATGTATGTGTGGGGGCCCACAAAGGCTCCCCAGTAAGGCCTTACTCAAGGTCAGAAAGTCTGAGCTTACTTTACCCAGCAGGGCTGCATGATAGGATGATTTGGCCAAGGGCGTGGTTACCAGGTGTTTTGAAGGGTCTACACTTGTTGATACTTTATACCGAGACCTTCAAAGGGGGAAGTCTTTTGCTCCTCCCTTTGCTGATGTATAAAAAGCCCATCATGATTAAATTCAGGGTGACTGGATTTTAACCCAGGGCCCTCCTAAAGCTATCCTGTGTCTCTGTCTTTCTCTGTCTATATTTCTATCTAATACTTCCTCATTCCTCTTCCCAAGAACTCTTTGACAGGTTGGAGCTGGACTCTTACATATGTGTGTATGTAATATGTGCATATATGTGTATAGACTGGAGTGATGGCCCAGCAGTTAAGAGTACCATTTGTTCTTCCAGAGGATTGGTTCAATTCCCAGCACCCACAAGATGGCTCATGACCGACCATCTGTTCCAGTTCCAGGAGATCCAATTATGGTGGTATTTTATTTGTACTGAAATGTGATTTTATTTGTATGTTAATAAATAAAGTTGCCTGGAGGTCAGAGCTAATAGCAAGCCATAGCAGAAGCCCGGTGGTGGTGGTACATACCTTTAATCCCAGCACTCAGGAGGCAGAGGCAGGCGGATCTCTGGGAGTTCGAGGCCAGCCTGGTCTACAGAGTGAGATCCAGGACAGGCACCAAAAGCTACACAAGAGAAACCCTGTCTCAAAAAACCAAAAATAAATAAATAAATAAATAAATAAATACATACATACATACATACATACATACATACATACATACATACATACATAAAGAAGAGCAGAACACAGACAGACATTGCAGAGTCAGAATCTGTATCATAGAGTATAAGCACTGGTCTGGCTGCAGTGCTGCTGGTGATGTTTCTTGGCTTTGGCAGGTATCATCTTGAGTGCTGACTAGACTTCTGTCAATGGGACACAAACTAGAGTCACTTGGGAAGGGGGACCCTCTGTTGAGAAAATGCTTCCATCACACTGGCGTGCAGGCAAGCACGTGAGGCATTCCCCTCAGTGATGGAGAGACCTGCGTCTCGGAAGGTAAAAGAAACTCTTTCCTCCCTATGTTGCTTTTAGTCATGATAGACAGTACCTGAAGCATACAGAAGGTCTTTCCTCCAGCTTCACAAGAGAGTGGCCATGAGCCTCTCCTGGGCCAAACTCAACCTCTGCTATGGTAACAGATGCTTTTCTGGTACCAGTCACCCTAAGGCAAGCCCAGCAACAGAGCTGAGTAAACTAGAGAATTAGATAAAAAAAACAAAAACAAAAACAAAAACAGACCGCTCTCCCTAGGTCCAGAGCAATCCTGTTCTGACTGGATCCCAATAAATGGTTGGCTAGAAACGACCATCTTTCTCTCTTTCTCTCTCCCTCTCCCTCTCATCTTCAGTGATGGGCATGTGTGTAGGCCTGTCAACTAGAACCAGAAGCCAGCCTTAAACATAGCAACATAGCAACAGCCCTAATCAGGGTTCACGGTCTTGAGAAGCTTGTGGAGGGACGGTTAACTTTCCTAGTCTTGTCCTGTAGGTGGCAGAGTTGGGACAAGAATCAACTAGAATGCCAGGACAAGAATTTGTGTCCCAATTTCCTTGTCCCTTGGGGTGGGGAAGTGGAAGTGAGGAGCTTTGTGGTGTTTTACTCTGAGCTTTTAAGGCACTTAGCGACTCTGTTTTTCCTTTTAGTATTGCCATGGGTGATTGGGTTGAGGGATTGTTTCCTCCTTTACTGTTCTGGCAGTGACTTGAAATGACAGGAGTTATTAGGTACACTAACTTCAGACTACAGAAATGCTTTAACTTTGAAAGCTCTTTTGTAGTTAAAGAAATCGCATGTTCATATTACCAGCCAAGAGAAGATTGCTTTTCTGCAATTTGGATACCTTTAGGATCAATCCATTGTTTTTTCAAGGCAAAATCAATTATGGAGAAAGGATTTGAATCAATCTCAGCCTTGGATTTGATTGATTGATTGATAGGTGTGTGTGTGTGTGTGTGTGTGTGTGTGTGTGTGTGTGTGAAATAGTGCACATTGGAGGTCAGTGGACAACCTTCAATAGTTCTCACCTACCACCATGTGGGTCTCAGGGATCAGACTCAGGTCATGAGTCTTGCTGGCAAGCACCTTTATCCACTGAGGCATCTCTCAGGCCAAGCCTTGCATTCTGAATATATATATATATATATATATATATATATATATATATATATATGTGTGTGTGTGTGTGTGTGTGTGTGTGTGTGTGTGTGTGTGTGTGTCTATGCTTATAAGTGGTAATGCCCTCAGAGGGTAGAGAAGCATTGGAGTCCCTGGAGCTGGAGTTAACAAACTCATATCCTTTGGGTATCCCCCAGCTCCAGCTGGGCATTCTAAAATGAACCAGTAGGTGGCACTCACTTATTTCTTATCCATATCAAATTAGCATTCAACTCTGCCTGGCCCTCTGTGATACATGTTTTCATTGATAAGAAGTACTCACTCTACATACAGCCCTAGTCAAATGTACCTCACACTTCTGAATATAAAGGAAGAATCTGGGGGCTGGAGAGATGGCTTTGCGGTTAAAGGCACTGGCTGCTCCAGAGGTCTGAGTTCAATTCCCAGCAACCACACGGTGGGGTGGCTCACAACTATCTAGAATGAGATCTGGTGCCCTCTTCTGCTTGCAGGCATACATGCAGGTAAATAAATCTTTAAAGGAAGAATCTGGTTCCTTGCTTGTTAATGTAGACGTCTGGGTCCCACTGCTGTTGTGACCCACTAGGTCTTGTGACCCTAGTCCTGGAAATGTACCGTTCAAGCAAGCACTTCCAGGTGATCTCATGCAGCAGCACCCCACTCTGAGAACATTCTGGGGGAGGAATGCAGTTGCGGTGCCATGCTTTAAGATGGATTAATAGCCACGGCTTACGGGACCTCACATTATTTGCTGAGCTCTGTGCTAGTGTTTTATTAAGATGCAATTCTTCACACACCATGAGGCAAATGTATTGTTTTGCCACTTTACACAGGGAGAAAGGGAAGCACACTGGATTCAAGTCATTGTCACAGAGTCACGCAGCATGTAAATATTGGCACTGCGGTTTAAATTAGGTTTCCATAGTGGCTGAGTCTGCATTCTCAGCAAATGCATAGGTGGGTTTTGGGGTTTCTCCAGCTAATCTCTTTCATGTGTGAAAAGGCCTTGACTCTGTGTACTAAACCAAGATTCAGGCCAGATTCCTCCTGGGGCCCGAGCTGCAGAGCAGCATGGAGTCACAGAATAACACCAGAGAAGGCAAAGGCAGACTTTATTCTGGTTCTTATGTATTCCTTACTAGGAGGATAGGGCAATCCCCTCCCCCCTCCCCGCCAATTTCATTCAGTAGAAAACAAGATTCTGAGCTCAGAGTGTTCTCTGAGAACAGTCTTCTGAATGACTTGAAGAGCCAGGCATGGAGCTGCATGCCTGTAATGCCAGCTCAGGGGAGTCTGAGGTTAGTTTGCTCTGCATAGGGAGATTCTGACTCAAAAAGAAGAAAAAGGAAAAGATTTATTTCCAAATGAAAGTTCTTAGCCCTATACCCAGACTAAATGACTCAGACCCTCTAGTACTGGGGACCAGGAGACTTTCTCCTTCAGCAAATGCCCTGATGACCAAGCTCCATGTTGGAGAATTGGTGGAGCAGAGGCGTTCTGTGTGTTCTGACACAGATGCTCTATGGTTCTTAGCCATGGAGGTCTGACTTCTTAGGTGAATGCCTTAACTAAAAGTTAAGTTACGAAAACACTGCTTCGGACAGGCTCTGTGAGCTATTTTAAAGGGGTAAGGAACAGGAAAGACCTTGGATTTGTGTGCGTGCATGTGCTGAAGACCTGGTACATGTTAAGAAGGTAGCCCAGGCTGACCTCAGACTTGATATATGACCTATATCGGGTCATCCTCCTCCTCCTACCTCTCAAGGGCAGGTTATAGATGTGCATCAACATACCTGCCTTGAGCACTTTTTAATGTAAAAGGCTGTTGAGGACCCTATTTTCAGTTTAACTTTACATGCTCAGAAGCTAATATCTACTATTCTTTAGTGCAGTCTTCAAATACTTAGAATTTCTTTCTTTCATTTTCAGAGTCGTGATAGACTTAAACTTGTTGAGTGGATCACATTGAGGAAGCACATTAGAAAGCTCAGTAATGATTGGCTGGTGAACATGCCCACATAACCCCCTCCAGGTATAGAAACAAAGTAGTCATAGCAACCCCAAAGTCCCCTTTATGCTCTCAGTCAACTACCCTTTGTCTACTCCCTAAATGTAACTATTATTATTATTAATTTTTTTTGAGACAGGGTCTCAGTATGTAACTCTGGTTATCCTGGCACTTGCAATATAGACAAGGCTGGCCTGGAACTCATTGATAGTTCTCTTTCTCTGCCTGCAGATTGCTGTGATTAAATAAATGTGCAACCATGCTTGTCTGTGATTCTTACCTTGATTTAATAAAAGATGATTTTCGAAAAAGGTAGTCAGCCTTTGTTTTGTTCAGCTTCACATAATTCTCGGGCACCCATTATACCCCTGCTTCTGAGGATACAGAATAAGCACAGTTACTGCTCTGTGGAGTCCATTCTTGACAGGAAAGACAGACTAAAAATCAGCCACAGAAAGTGATGACTCTGCTGTGTGTTACAAACTTGGAAGGACAGGAGACTGGGCAGCTATTTCCTTAAAGAGGTACGATGATGGAGAGAAGGCTCAGTGGTTAAGAGCTCTTGCCAAGGACCCAAATTTAGTTCCTAAGCGTCCACATCTGCTGGCTCACAACCGCGTGTAACTCCAGCTCCAAGGGGATTTGCCGCCCTCTGCTGGTCTCTATAGGCACTGCCCATAGTTAAAAACTAAAATCAATCTTTAAAACAAGAGAGGCAATGAGGGTAAAAAGGTAAAGACAAATTATGGATCGATAAAGGGTTATATTGGGCTGGAGAGATGTTTCAGCAGTTAAGAGCACTGATTGCTCTTAC
This sequence comes from Onychomys torridus, assembly GCF_903995425.1. Classification (NCBI taxonomy): domain Eukaryota; kingdom Metazoa; phylum Chordata; class Mammalia; order Rodentia; family Cricetidae; genus Onychomys; species Onychomys torridus. Next base: position 37,036,101 of record NC_050450.1, on the reverse strand, counting down.
AAAGGACCTGGGTTCAATTCCCAGCATCCACATGGCAGCTCACAACTATCTGTAACTGTCTGACACCCTCACACAGGCATATATATATATATATGCAGGCAAGACACCAATGCACATAAAAAAAGAGTTATATAAACTCAAAGGGATTCATTTTTATAGTATTAATGTCAAGACTGCACCACTCCTTCACAAGACCTGTGTGAAATGCAGGGTGGTATATGTATGACCTTTGGAGATAACTAGGTTTAAATTATCCATACAGGGCTCCATCTAAGTCCAGGGAGAAAGATGTGTGGCATATCCTGCAGACATTGTAAAATAAAGCGGATCTGCTTCCCTGTGAATGCTGAAGTGAAATTAGTTATTTTCCCTGCATTTCTTCTTAATTAACAGAGAGGTTGCACTACCAATATTAGCTCATTAAAAGGGGCTTACACACGTGTTTTTAAAACAGGAAATGTTTTTGGAGTTAGGTGAGCATCCAGACAGATTCCAAAGCAGGAGAAGGTAACACTAGGTTGACATTAAAACTTTTAGGGGTGAGTCTCTGAACTTTTAATTGTCCAGGATCAAGTTTATATTTTTATGAGCATCTACACTTTTTTTTTTTTTTTTTTTTGATACAGGGTCTCATGTAGCCCGGACTGGCCTTGAACTCACTGTGTAGCCAAGAATGACCTTGAACTTCTGATCCTCCTGCTTTTGCACACTGTGCCCCCACACTTACTTTATATGGTGCTGGGGATTAAGCCTGGGGCTTTTTCATGTACGCCAGGCAAGCACTCTTTCAATTAAGCTTCATCCCATCCCTAAGCTATATTCTTAAACCAGCCTACTATGAATTTTTAAATGTGTAATTTAGAATATGTCTGTTATGATATTGTAGGTACATTGAACGAGGGAGGAAATATTGGCAGGTGAATTATACTTGTGCACTAAAATAGAATATTTTAAACACTTCTCCATTAAAGACTTGAATGAATCATCACTTTTTTACTTATGGCCTAAGAACGATCATAAAAATTTCCCTTTGGAAAGCAGGGGATGATACTATTACTGTCAAAGAAAGTGGAATTTAAGGAAGGAGTGTCACATGAACCCCAAAGTGTTGTTTAATGTACATGACGAGGAAGGCATTCTGGAGTTCATTTGAGAAAATGTCTAAACCCCTGGGAGATGAGCTCCGTGAATCCTGAGAGCCCATGGTGGCCCCAGGGTGGGGACTCCTGATGTTGATGACGTAAGCCTGGCTTGTCACAGAGCCTCCCCCTCACTTCTCTCCCAGGTCCCTGCTCTTTGCAAGGTGACTCTGCAGCTCTTTTCAGTAAGAAAATGGAGTCTCTGAAACTAGGCTGATTTTTGTGACTTTTCTTTTTTTAAAAAAACTTTTTTGAATGATTTATTTTTTATTTTATGTGTATTGGTGTTTCCCTACATGTATGTCTGTGTAAGGGTGTCAGATCTCCTGGAACTGGAGTTACAGACAGTTGTGAGTTGTCACGTGGGTGCTGGGAATTGACCCGTGGTCCTCTGGAAGAGTAGCCAGTGCTCTTGACATCTGAGCCCCCTTTGTGGCTTCTTTAGCAAACAAAATGCATTACAGATGATTGCTGCCAGTTCCCAGCTGAGGCATGACTGAGAAAATAGGCATTGTTTGCTAGAGAATGAACAGTCACTTTTATTATGTTTACTTATTTCTTTATTTTGTGTGTAAGTATATGGGCACACACTTGCTGTGGTGTGTGTGTGTGTGTGTGTGTGTGTGTGTGTGTGTGTGTGTGTGTGTGACAGAGGACAACTTGCTGGCGTTGGGGCTTTCCTCACACCATACGAGTTTGAAGGAGTGAACTCCAGTTGTCAAGCTTGGTAGCAGGAGCCTTTATGCACTGAGCCATCTTGCCAGCTCAACAGTCACTCTTTTGGCCCAAATAAAGAGATGTTTGGCATTTTGTGGGTGCTGCAATAACCTTACTATTGTCTTCTTAGACAAAATTCTGACGTGACTAACTTCATCTTATTTATTTGCTATCTATCTATCTACCTATCTACCTATCTACCTATCTACCTATCTATCTATCTATCTATCTATCTATCTATCTATCTATCTATCTATCTATCTTTCTGAGACAAGGTCCTTCGAAGCCCACATAGGCCTCAAACTCTCCATGCAGTTGATGAGGACCTTGGACTCCTGGTCTTTCTGCTTTCTTCCCAAGTTCAAGGATGACAGGCTGCCACCACTGCACCTGGCATGCTTCATCTCTTTTAGTCTCAGAGTAACATTGTTTGAGGTTGGTGTTCTGAGATGCTTTCCGTCCATTTACTTTATCTGCCCCAAGTATCATCATACTTGCTGACTCTCTGGGTGTTTCCCACCAGGGTCAGGCAAGGCCCAATATCCACTATTATTCAGTATTTTCTGAGAGTGCAGTCAAAGTGGTAAAATAAACAAAAGAGATTTTATTGAAAATGAGTAGATTATTACTTGAGTGTTTCTTAGATACCCAGGAAAGTCAATGAGGATTATTAGAAGGGGCTGAAGAGATGACTCGGTAAGCACTTGCTGTGCAAGTGGGGGACCTCCAGATCTCAAGTGAAAAGCTAGGCTCTGTGGTGCTTGCTTGTAATTCCACCCATGGTGAGATGGGCATGGAAGCTTGTGCATCAGCTAGCCTAGCCTGTTTGGTGACGTTCCACACCAGCGAGAGACCCTGTCGCAAACCAAAGTGGGAAGTGTGTGAGGAATAACACTCAAGGCTGTCTTCCAGTTTCCATATACACCAGTGCATACTTCACCCACACACGACCCCTCCCAATTTCTCATAAGGGGAGTTCAGTAAGGCAATTGCTGTGAAAATCGGGTTGTAAATCTCAGAGTTTATCCTTTAAAATCAACACTCATCAGGAAACACAAGATAGCAATTTTAAAAAGCTAGTACAAAGCTAAATGTTTGGGGATAAATGAAGCATGTGAGCATACATAAATAAAATTGTAGAGCATCACTGAGGGACCTGAAGGAAAACTTGAATAAATTGTAAGGAATACCATATGACTCAATGTTCCAGCCATTTGAATTCTAATAAAAAACACCAGGTTTTTTAAAGCAGATGATATCAATCTAAGGCCACCTGTGAAGCTTAATAAAGGGGCGAGGAAATTTTGGAAGACTGAAGGATGATACAGCTAGAGAAAAGATTTGTTATGAAAACAATATGCTTTCTCATGTAGCGATAAAAGTAGTCCTCATCCTGCTTAAGGATACATATTTGTTATGGGACAAAGTTGTTGTTTAAATGGATTTATGTTTCTTCTTATGATATGAGGCTGCAAAAATGCATCACTCCCCCACAACACTGAGAAAAACAACTAGCAAATGGCAAAACTCATGACTCCTGTTGAATCCTTTAGAGATAAGGTTAGTGATGAACCGTGTAACCTAGCTCAAGAGAGATGAGCTTGAGCTAGGTGTCGGGGAGAGAGAGCCTGTGCAACCTAACTCTGTCAGAGAGAGGATGGACTGGGCGAGAAGAAACCAGCTAAGCTGTAAAACATTGTTGAAACCCACGTGTGGGGTAGTAAGTAAATCAGGAGCAGGAGAGTTTGCACCACTCAGCTGCGAAGTCTGTTCTAGAGAGTTCCAGAGTGTCCACAGAATGTTCACAAGGACTCTCCGAGGCAGTGAGAGGCTGCTCTCTCCAGCTGCTATCAAGGTAGAGATAGGTAGGTGCCTGTCCGTGACAACAGAACACAACATGTCTACTCATTACCTTGAGTTTTCACAGACAAGCTGAGTTTTCCCAGGTGGAGAGAGATCTCAGGGGAGAGCAGGACATTAAGCAGGTGATTAATGGAATTAAGTGGATGATGGGAAAGACGTGATCACTTGATGCTGCCCTACATGAGATGAGGCTGTGGTCTGTCTAGGTGTATGCATAGCTTGGAACCAGAGCAAAACTGTTTTTTGACTCAAGCCTGCTTGTTACAGATGTTAAGGTCCAAAGAAAGTTTGGCACAGGGTAGAGGACAGCTGGAGAACAAGAGGACAGCTGGAGAACAAGGTGGGATGCCTTGGGTAAGTAACTGAAGAAGGAAGTCCCTTTACACCCCATCCTGTGTTTAAGGTGGGAGGGAAGGAGAGAGCACTCTTTTTTTTTTTTTTTTTTCCAGACAGGGTTTCTCTGTGTAGTTTTGGTGCCTGTCCTAGATCTCACTCTGTAGCCCAGGCTGGCCTCGAACTCACAGAGATCTGCCTGGCTCAGCCTCCTGAGTGCTGGTATTAAAGGCGAGTGCCACCACTGCCTGGCAAGAGAGCACTCTTTTGGGAGTTCATGCTTAAGGCCTGATGGGTCAGGCATGCCTCTCTAGGGAGCCCCCAGATCTGGTGAGAGTTAGATATAGTCTCCTTACAGAATTTGTTTGCCCTGAAGCCACTGTGTTAATTGCCACTGTTAGTAGGCAGGTAGGCCATGGCTAAGTGAAATGTGTAGGCATCTTTTATGTCCTCAAATCCTAAGCTTAGCTTTTGTGCCCTTCTCTGCCTTATTCTTTACTATCCTACTGCATACTCAGATGACTCTAGTGGCCTTCCACAGGCTTTGGGACGAAGTCTATACACCTCTTCTTGGCCTATGAAATGGTGCCAAACTTGATGTAGTTGACACCTTATGTGCTGTTTGGTGCTTTGGACTTCTATATAGTCCTACCAGTGTGGTCAGACACTCACTGGGTACCAGGCATTGGCTTTGTATGCACTTCCCTCCTCATAACCACTGTTTTGTAGGCTTTAATGTGCTTCCTGCTTTGTTAATAAGAGACCTGGGGCCGAAGAGATGGCTCAGTGGGTTAGAGCACTGGCTGCTCTTCCAGAGGACCTGGGCTTGACTTCTAGCACCCACATGGCGGTTCACAACTGTCTGTGAATCCAAAATACAATTCCTCTTCTAGAGGGAACCCAATATCCTCTTCTATCCTCCCTGGGTACCAGACACGCACGTGATGCATAGACATGCATGCAGTCAAAACACTCATACACGTAACCTACTCAATTAAAAAAGGAATCGGAGGGTCAGAAAAATGAAATGAACTGTCTAGGATCACAACAGCTCAACAGGTGGCAGAGCTAGAAAGTGAATTCAGATTTGACTTCACAGTTGAATTTTTCAATTGCGATAAAATACAGATGGCATAAGATTTACCAGTCTAGCCATTTAAAGTGTATCATTCTGTGGAATTAAGTACAGTTGTAATGCTTGCCGAGTACCAACATTAATAATTTTTAGACTCATTAACCCATTCAATGATAACCCCCTCCCCCCACTTTCCCTCCCTGGAGTCTGGTGACCTTTTATCTCTATGAACTTGACTGTTGCAGACATCTCAAGTTAATGGAATTAGACTAAAGTGTGTTTGTTTGTTTATTTATTTATAGATAGGATCTCATTGTATATTCCTGGTGGGCCTGGAGTTCACTGTGTGGACAAGGCTGGCCTTGTACTCACATAGATTTGCCTGCCCCTGCCTCCTTTAGTGTTGGTACTGAATGGGGTGCTACCACATCCGACTTGAATTTTTCTTTGTGACTGGCTCATTTCATTTAATGTAGTGTCTTTAGGGTTCATCTATGTTGTAGGACATGCCAGAATTTCTCTTTAAAGGCTAGCTTGTACTCCACTGTTTTCACTTTGTCCCTTCATCACCAATGGGCACTTGGGGGCTGACCACCCTTTGATTGTTGTGAATGACATTGTGAACATTGATTTGCAAATCTCTGAATAGCTGCCTCCACTTCTGAATATTTGCTTGGAAATGGATTTTTTTGAATCATATGGTAATTTGTCTATCCCCCCCCAACCCCCACATGTTTTTTAATTTGGACCTCCACAGGTTTTCCACACTAGTTGCTCTATTTGCATTCCCATCAGCAATGCGCAGAATACCTGCCTCCTCCACATGTTTCCCAGCACTTGCTGCTGTGTGTTTCTGTTCCAGCCAGAACAATACCTCATTCTGGTGTTGTGGAGTATTACTTTAACGGACAAATATGTGTTACATTTATTTATGCTGCAGAATGTTACTTTAACTGTGTAAATGGGTATTGCTTTTGTTTATGCTGCATTTATTTAATTATGAAAAGATGTGTTACATCTATTTTCACCTTGTCTGCCTAAGGCACCTGATTGGTCTAAACAAAAGCTGAATGGCCAATAGCTAGGTAGGAGAAAGGATAGGCAGGGCTGTCAGGTCTAGAGAATAAATAGGAGAGATCTAGGCTCAAGAGAAAAGAGGAGGAATGAGAGAAAGAGAGAATGAGGGACACTCCCAGGGCCAGAAACCAGGCAGCTCAGCCAGCCAGCTATAGAGACAGCAAGAAACTAAGATAAGGTAAAAAGCCCCGAGGCAAAAGGTAGATAAAGAGAAACAGGTTAAGTTAAAAGAATTAGCCAGAAACTTGCCTAAGCTAGTCTAAGCACTCAAAACTCCTAATAAGTCTCTGTGTCATGATTTGGGAGTGGGTTCGTGGCCCAAAAGAAAAAGCCTGCTATGTTCTGGTTTTGATTCATATTTTCTGAATGATGAGTGAAGTTGTGCATCTTTGCACATAAAAGCCCGAATTCTCAACCTTGGCTTGCTTAAATATTTAATGACTTTATTTTTACCAAAGAAGTATTTCTAGTGCCAAGTGCCATTCTTCATTATACTTAGGCTTTTTCTTAGAAAAATAGTTTTTATTTTTTCTTGGAAAATATAGAAGTATATCTCATATATGCCATTATCAAAAAGAGGTCACCTGCTTCAAGAAAAATGGAGATGGCATCTAAAGAAAAGGAACTTTCAGCACAAACAGTGCTGGGGACCAAAGCCAGGAGTCTTATGTGTGGCAAACACCACAGCATGGAGCTGCACCCCTCGTTCTTGGAAACGGCATCAAATCCCCAAGTGCTGGGGTCACGTGGCATTGCCTTTCTGTTGCTTTGATCAAATACCTAACATGGACGGGGCTTGAAGGGGGAGGGCGGGCTTATTTTGGCTCACAGTTTGAGAGGACACAGTCAGCATGGTGACAGGAGTGAGAAGCTGGGACTCTTCACCTCCTCACATTGTGGTGGAAAAGGAAACAGAGGCAGTGGGTGGAGCTGGGCTATAAGATCTCCCTGTCTGTCTTCAGTGACCCACTTCCTTAGGTGGGGCTCCACCTCTTACAGTTTCCATGGCCTTCCAAAACAAGTCCAAGAGCTGGAAACCAAGTAGTCATACGTGTGAGCCTATGGGGGATATTTCAAATGCAAAGCACAGCAGCCATACAGATCCTAGGCATATCCTTCCCAGAGAGATCCACTAACACCAATTGTTTCAGTGATGTTCTCCATTGCTGAGGGTTCTGCTTAAGTTCATGCATAGGATCCAGATTTCCTGTCTCCATAGTTTCTTTCAGCCTGGAATAGATCCTCAGCTTTCCCCTGACTTTCTTTCTTTTTCTTTTCTTTTCTTTTTTTTTTTTTTAAATGAAGGAAGTTTGTTTATGTCTCAACAAAATATGGAACGCTTCACAAATTTGTGTGTCATCCTTGCACAGGGGCCATGCTAATCTTCTCTGTATGGTTCCAATTTTAATATATGTGCTGCTGAAGCGAGCACTTCCCTGACTTTCGTGAGCTAGGCATGAATGAAGATTGTATTTTGCCATCTCTCCCTCTCTGCTCTTGCCCTGTTTCCTTGTGGTGAGCTCTAACCTACATTTTGGCTGGAGTGGCAGAGTGTGGTTATTTGGTTGCTGTACTTTTAGCTTTAATCACTTAGGGTGGTCTCTGTCTCCATGGCAAAGTCATACTTTATTCTCATTGTAACTAGTAAAAAAAAAATCCTATGAGGAGATACTTTGAGACACTATGAATGGCTCTTTCCATATCAACCTGTCACTTGCTAGAGTTTCAGCATCCATTGATGTTTCTTGCCTGAATTAATTACCACTATCATGGTTGCCATAGTGTTCATCCTACTCAATAGATTATGAAATGCTACTTTTTAAAAAACTTATACACATGCGCACATGTTTGTGTGAAAGTGAGTGTGTGCGCGTGTGTACATGTGTAGGCCTGTGCACATGTGGAGGTTGGAGGAAGACATCAGGTGTCCTCCTCTATCACTTTCCACTTTATTTTCTGCAGACAGGGCGTCTTATTGAAGCCAGAGCTATCTTCCTGTCCCTGCCATCCACAGCACTAGGGAAATAGGTGTGGGCGAGGCCGTGTCCAGCTTTTTATGTGGGTGTTGGAGGTTATAACTCAGGTCCTCTTATGTTTATGCAACAATCACTCCTATCCGCTGAACCATCTTCCAGTCTTTGCCTGTATTTATTTATTTATTAAAAAACCAGTTATTTTATTTTATATGAATATGTGTATGCTTGAATGTATGTATGCCTACCACATGCATGCAGGAGTGGGCAGAGGTCAGAAGAGGTGTAAGATTCCCCCTAGAACTGGAGTTAACAGGCGGTTGTGAGCTGCCATATGGGTGCTGAGAACCCAACCTAGTTCCTTTGCAAGAGCAACAAGCATCTTAACTGCTGAGCCATCTTCTCAGCCTTGTTTGTTTTTGTTTGTTTGTTTCTATCTATCTATCAATCAGTGATCTATTTATTTATTTATAAATTAAAAAATTATTTCATGTGTATGGGTGTTTTGCCTGCTTGTATGTCTGTATCCTACATGTGTGGGTACCTGTAGAGGCCACAAGAGGGTATTATATCCTCTAGAACTGGAATTTCAGACTGTTGTAAGCCACCATGTTGGTCCTGGGAATTGAGCCTATGTCCTCTAGGAGAGCTGCAATTGCTTTTAATTGATGAGCTAACTCTCTAGCCCTTCTATTTATATTTATTTTAATACTCAGAATTTCCCAATTTGGTCAGTGGGAGTTTCTTCAAGTTTCTTCCTTCCTTCCTTCCTTCCTTCCTTCCTTCCTTCCTTCCTTCCTTCCACCTCTTCATCATTGTTTTGAACATTTCCTTATTTTATGATGCAAAGGATATTTCAAGTTCATCTCATTCATTCCTTGGATTTAATAATTTAAAGACAGTATATTTAAAATTTAAAAAGCAAGCAAGTGGGCTGGAGAGATGGCTCAGAGGTTAAGAGCACTGGCTGCTCTTCCAGAGGTCCTGAGTTCAATTCCCAGCAACCACATGGTGGCTCACAAAACCACCTATAATGAGATCTGGTGCCCTCTCTGGCTTGCAGTCATACATGCTGTATACATAATAAATAAATAAATCTTAAAAAAAAAAAAAAAAGAAAGCAAGTCCCTCTGTTTGTTTCATATGCATACCCTAGACAGGCAGGTTCAAGAATTTCCATTGTAACAAGATATCAATTCCAAAACATGAGGTGCACATATCATAGTCACATGAGTAAGAGTTAGCTGTAAACTTGAGCATTCCTTTTTGTTTGTTTGTTTGTGTTTTGAGAAAGGGCCTCTCTCTGTAGCTCTGGCTGTCCTGGAACTCCCTCTCTAGACTAGGCTGGACCTTGAACTCAGAGTTTAGCCTGCCTCTACAATGCCGGGATTAAAGGTTAGTGCCACCAAGCCCTGTTTAAACTCTCTGTTAATTTGAGCATTCTTGAGGAAGGGGCCACATCCATCTATACTACAAGGTCGTTGGACTCCTTCCTTTCTGACACTCCAGAACTTGCCATCATGGGAGCCCTGTCTAGGGAGAAAACAGTTTTCACATATTTCTGTATAGACAGCAGAAGTTAGACTGTTGTAAAAAGATACTAGGTTTAGATTTCCCCTTATTGCCCTGAGAGGTGTTCATCACTCCAGCCTCTAATGGCTGAAATCAAAATAGCCCATATTTTTGCACTGATGGAGAATGAGCCGCCAAGGGCCAGGGAATATCCATTTTAAAAACATTTCAGCCATGTAATTTAATATAATTACTAATTAAATGGAAATAAAATTGAGTCCATAGCAACAATAACAATCACTGTAGCATTGGTCCTTACCCAAGTACTGTTTGTTGAAGCATTACCTAGGCTAAGGTCTCCCGCAAGAGGAGTGTCTACAGAGGGAGCCATGGCTGGCTCATTATTGCTGAATAAGACATAGGGACTGCTTCGGGGCACTTGGCAGCCACAGACCTCATTTTATAACTCATATCTATTACCATTCTCACGTGGTTTCGAGGAATTTATTCACTAGTGCAGAAGGCAGGATGCCATTGAAAATCAAGGGTAGAGAGCAGGTGGGTGGCACTTGTCAATGGCTTTATTTCAGCACAGAGAAGGGCTCAAGCAATCACCTATCCTTGGTGAGAGTCACACAGACACTCTCTCGGGAAAGGTGAAGCTCTTTCGAAAGGACCTTTGAGTGTATGTGTCCTTGTTGAGTGGCTTTCGGTGGGTACATGTAATAGTGTACACAGAGCAGATTTGGAGAGCTGTGCAGGTAGGTTTTCTTATTTCCCTCTTAGGGTACCCTCCAAGATGACTCATTTCTTTATTCATCCAACATACACTTATTGAGTGCCTATGGTTCACCATATACTGATTAGGTGCCAGGGTTATTAAGGCAGCCATGATTGCTCAGGAATCTGATGGTCTGGGAAGGAAGAGACTAATATGGATAAATTAAAAAGTGTCATGGGCAGGGGAAGGGAGGATAGAAGACAGACATGACATCACTGAGGGAAACTAAAAAAATTCCATCTGCCAAAACCTGAAACCAAAGGAGGGTTTTGGCTAAGCAACTGATAGAAGGAAGGTGTCCCAGGCAAAGGCATGGCTGTAGATAATGGCTGTGAGTGAGTGTGAAACCTAGTCGCTTTGAGAAACTAAAGGAGTTTCAAAGTGCAGGCAATAAGCACACTAAGGGAGAATGTGCTACCAGGTAGGAATAGACCTGCCAAATGTAGGGACAAGGACCCCTTGGAGAGGAGCTCAGATTCTGTCCCATGCAAGTGGCAGGAAGCTTCCAAGGAGAAATGGCAGCTCTTGCTTTCTGTTTGTAAAGGCTCAACCTTGAGGCTGGTGGGGAACAGCCTATGGGGAGCAGGACCAGGGAGGATACAGGAAAACTAGGTAGGGGATCCCTTAGGGATTCAAGTAAGATGGTCCAGGATGATGGTAGAGAATAAGGGGACAGTGACAGATGGACACACACTCAGGTGGGAGGATGGACCTGGAGTGATCAGGCTGTGAGGAGGAGTGAGGGTGCATCCCCCACGCTAGCTTGAGCCTAGGGCCAACAGTGCAACACGTTTAGCTGGGAAATAGGAGAAGACAATTGAATCGGAAGAGTACAGATTCTGGAAATTCTCAACTGTGCATAACACCAACTCAACTGCCTCTGTTGCTCAGCCATCATCACTATCCATCTCCAGAACTTTAGCATCTGACCCAGAAGAAACTATACACATCATACACTGCTACTACTGTCCCACCCACCTTACCCCTCCCATCCCTGCCCACCGTCATTCTACACTGTTTTAAGTTTACACTACATCTTTGACTGCTTTAGATGAGTTATAGAAGGGGGATCGTAGTGGGATACATCAATGAAGATCTCAGAAAAGGCTTTTTAAAATTGTAATTTATTATTATTATTGTTGTGTGTGTACTATGGCATGCACATGAGGTCAGAGGATAATTTTGTGAAGTCAGTTCTTTTCTTCCACTTTACGTGGGGCCAAGGGGTCAAACTCAGGTCATCAGCCTTGTGTGGCAAGTGTGTTCCAGGCTGAGCCATCTCAGTCTGATCCATGAAGAGGCTTTTTGTCCAAGTGAATCCTATTGGCCAAGGTATACAGTGAGTTCGTAAACAACTCATCATGGTGTGCTGCTTGTTATGAAGGCTTCTGGTTTCTACCAGCATGCCCTGTACTTGATGGTATGAATGTTCAGGCATTGATTCTCTTCTGAGAAACAAATGGCAAATTTGTACCTGTTTCTTCTTCTTTTTTTCTCTTCCAAGATATGGTCTCATGTAGCCTAGGCTGGCTTGCCATGTGGCTGAGGATGGCCTATTACAGGTGCGTATCACCAGATCCTGCTCCCGTTTCTGATCCCTTTTGTTGCTCCCATCGAAACTAATGGAAGATAACTATGGGTAAGCCACAAGTTAGCACAGAGGAAAGCTTCAGAAACGAGGGGTTCACTGTTGTTTCTTGGAAGGTTTATCTTCTCGAAGTCGACTAGGTTTGATGACCTTCAGAAAAAAAAAGAAGGCACTTTGCTTTTTTCCTAACAAAGAAAACGTGGCTTTTAAAGTACTTTTCCATTTCTCTCTGGGCTTCCTTTCTTCCCCTGGTTTCTTACTACTAACGAGCTAGCATACAGCAGTCCTTTGTCTTCTATTATTCTTCAAAGCTGTTGATTGACCCTGAACAGAACGAAGGCAAGATGTTATTAAAATAAAACAAGTTCCCGTTGAGCTGCTGATGAACGCTGAAATGCACCCACCTCTCCCCTATTGATTGCCTCCTGCCAACAAAGGCAGACACAAGCTTGTAAGGCAAGCTGCCTGTGGAAAGGAAAGGTTTAATTAGAGGAAAAGAGAATGAGCTGGAAGATCGACCACACGCAGTCATCAAACGGTTGCATTTCATAACTGGCTCTTTGAGACATGCCTGCCTCTTGAGCCTTCCTCGATGCTTGAAGGCTTCCCTACCGTGCATCAGGATGAGTAAATGTCCCCCTGAGCACTTCACCACTTCACCGTAAATTAGGGCCATTCAACATCTTGGAATTCAGAGTTAGCAAGCAAGAGCAGGAAGACAGGTTCCTCTGCAGCCCAGGGCTGCAAATGTTGAAAATAGAAGAGGTGAGAAGAGGCCCCTACATTCCTCGAGTGGACTTCTTCAGAACTCACCAGCTCGTTAAGTGTCTGGGTTGAAAGTCTAGAGCCTGGCAACTGCACCAATATTTAGTAATAAGAGTGTATTAAAAAGCTGGTATTTGGCCGGGTGGTGGTGGTGCACGCCTTTAATCCCAGCACTGGGGAGGCGGAGCCAGGTGGATCTCTGTGAGTTCAAGGCCAGTCTGGTCTACAGAGCAAGATCCAGGACAGGCACCAAAACTACACAGAGAAACCCTGTCTCGAACCCTTGCCCACCAAACAAAACAAAGCAAAACAAAAACAACAACAACAACAAACCCCCAAAAACAAAAGCTGGTATCGGTTGGGATCGGTTGTGTAGCTTTTCAAGACAGTGGGGAAAAGAGCAGTAGCAACTCAGCTGTATACAGGCTTTGCTGCATGAAAGCCTGAAGGATGGCTTTCCTCATTCACATATTCGAGTGCGGATTGTGGTTTGCTCTGAAGACGGAATGTGATAATGTAGATGATTCCTTTCACATGGTAATTGGGTACAGGAGAGCACTAAGAGCCGTCTTTACTATCCATATCTACAGGTCCTGAGGAAACAGTTCTTCTATTCATAGCAACTTGGCCAAGACTTTACACAGCTCTGTTCTCCATAAAAAGGTTCCTCTGAGGCAGGGGATATAGCTCAGTGGTAGAGAGCTTGCCTGGCATGCCTGAAGTCTCACATTCGATTCTAGCATTATTTATACAACAATGACGTTAAAAAAGTTCCTCTGATGTAGTGATGCATGCATTTAATCCCAGTTCTCAGGAGGCAGGAGCAGGGAGATCTAAGAGGATTGCTTTAACGTATCACATGATGTAGATTTTAAAGCACCTTTACAGGATTGGGTACTATTGTCTATACTATAGATTAAGAAAGAAGGTCTCAGGGGCTGGACAGATGGTGCACTGGTTAAGAGAACTGGCTGCTTTTCTAGAAGATATGGGTTTGATTGCCACAGGGGAGCTCACAACTGTCTTAACTCTAGTTCCAGGGGAATCTAGCGTCCTCTTCTGGCATCTGCTGGCATTGAACACACGTGGTGCGTAGATAACACTTGCAATAAATAAATGAAATTTAAAAAAGGAAGTCCCTGGTGTGCATAGTGGGGCACACCTTTAATCCCAGCACTTGGGAGACAGAGGCAGGAAGATCCCTGTGAATCTGAGCCCAGCCTGGTTTACATAGTGAGTTCTGGGCCAGCCAGAGTTACTTGGTGAGACTCTGTTAAAACAAACAAATAAATAAATAAAATTAAAAAGGTTCCTTTGCATTAAAGAACCATCCATGTTTCAGTTCTTAGACATTTAGTGAGATTTTATAGTCATCTTACAAATATCTATTTAAAATATTGAATTGTTTAAAAAATAAACTTGTTTTGGGATTGTACAAAACCAACAGCTGCTCATTGGTATGAATGGTGGTCTAGAGGGCAGGTGTGGGACCAGGCAACCTGGTGCCTCTGGTCCTTAACCATGTTCTCTCTCTTCCACTAGTGAAATGACTGGACTGTGTGAAGATCAAATGAGTTAGTGCTGGGAGGAGGCTTAGCACAATATATGGTCAACAAATGCTAGCTAGTAGAGAACAAAATACAGCAACCCTAACTCAAAACCGCATGAAACCTCCCAGAAAATCCAAGAGTGCTTATTTTCATGTATAAGTTTTTAGAAAGTACAGGCTGGCTGTGTGAACAGCAGTGTCTACATTATGGGACATGTATATGTATATGACATGTATATGTCAGCCCATATTGTGTCCCTTGAAGGGGACTCTGCACAGTGGGGACTCCCTCCCAGACCCCGGATTAGGTATAAACCACACCCAAACACCTGTTTTCACAGAGAGATTCTTTATTAAGTGGGGGGAGAAAAGTTAAAAGGCCGCTTTCTGACTCAGGCAGAAAGACAGCAGCAAATGACCTTGCGGGTGTCATTTTTTTTTTTTTTTTTTTTTTTTTGGCCCGGAGCTGAGGACCGAACCTAGGGCCTTGCACTTGCTAAGCAAGCACTCTACCACTGAGCTAAATCCCTAACCCAAGGGTGTAATTTTTAAGAGGAGAAGAAGGGGATGTCTGTGATAGAATGGGCTAGGATGTGGGGTAAAGGAGATGGAGAATGAGGGAAAAGGGGGAAGGGGTAATTGTCCCATGGGGATAAAGGACTGCCTCTGGATAGAGGGAGACATAGGCAAATGTTTTTTTTTTTTTAATATTTAAATATTTAAATATTTATTTATTTATTTATTTATTTATTTATTTATTATCCAGAAGAGGGCACCAGATCTCATTACAGATGGCTGTGAGCCACCATGTGGTTGCTGGGAATTGAACTCAGGACCTCTGGAAGAGCAGTCGGTGCTCTTAACCTCTGAGCCATCTCTCTAGCCCACACTGTAAACTTTTATCATTCCTTTATCATAAGAACATTCAAAACTCTTCTGGCCTACATTATTGTTGGACTTAGACACCCTGCCATGCAACTGAACACCTGACCTGGTCTCTGATGACAACTATTCTGCTCCCAGTTTCTATATCAGACACCACACATGAGTGAAGACATGAAACACTTGTCTTCCCGTGCCTGGCTTATTCCATTTAACGCACTGTCCTCTCTGCTATCAGTGGGATTAAATATGTTTTCATGGCTGAATAGCTTTGTGTGGTGTGTGTGAGTGTGTGACATGTTTTCTGTATCCACTCCTCAGTTTGTGGTCTTCCCGTCACGTTCATTCCCAACCACTGAGAACAGCACTGCAGTAATCACAGACATGCATGCATCTCCCCAACACAGTGAATTCACTCCCTTTGGACATAACACCCATCAGTGAGATTGGCAGCTCACAAGGCAGTTCTGTTTTTCCTGTTCTGAGGCTCCTCTCTGTTGTTTCCATGATGTTTGTCCTGGTTTACATCCATTCCCTTTGCCTGTACAAATCAAGAAAAGGGGTCTCACTTCACAGCATCCTCACCAACACTGGTTTTGTCTTTATTTGTTGTTGTTTTGTGAGACAGTGTCTAGTTAGCCTAGGCTGGCCTAAAATTCTCAATCTTCCTGCCTCTGCCTCTTGAGTGTCAGGAATACTGGTGTGTGCTACCATGTCCTGGAACTCCCTTTGCAGACCAGGCTGGCCTTGAAGAACGCATAGAGATCTGCCTGCCTCTGCCTCCCAAGTGCTGGGATTAAAGGTGTGTGCCACCACTGCCTGGCTTGGTTTGGGTTTTTTGACAATGTCGGAGTCATTCTTTACAACTATCTGAGTCTTAATGTCATCCACTCCCTGCTTTCCCAGTTGGGGTGTGACTTACTTGTGTGCTCTCCAGAAGCACCAGGTGGGAGAATCTACAGTATATGTCAGCATGGCCTTTGCAATGAGCTGTCTCCTTGAACCCCCTGAAAGGAGCCACCAGCACAGACACCATGGAGGCAAGGTTGTGGATGGACTGCTGTTGATGCTTAGGTCAATCCGTGTCTATTCTAGTAAACAGAATAAACACCTCTTGTCTGTGTCCTGATCTTCTCTTTTAACCACACATACCTCAGAGGGGTCTCGAAGATCAGTTCCCAGACTGTAGCACCTGACACTGTCTGAACAGGAAGATGGCTTTGTTCCCCAGCTCAAAAGCGCCTTCCCCATCCTGGGTCAGTGAACTTCTTACCTGGTGAGCTCCACCATGGCTCCACTGTGGCACGGGGAGGTGGCAGTTCAAGGAATCCTAAACCTCAGATCCAGGCAGGTAATGCCTCTGCAGTGGCGATCGCCAGCAGGCTGGTGCTGGTGGGAGGGTCAGTGTGAACTCGACTTTCCCTCACGCATATATGTCTGTGAGTGTAGCAGATATTAAAAAGGGAAACAAAGATGTTTAAAACATCCTTAATGTCCAGGGTGAGGAGTTACCCAGTGACTCACACACAAGTCTCCAGCTTACTTCTAAGGGAATCACATCCTATAAGAACGTTCTTGGGGCTGGGGAGATGGTATCATGCGTAGAATGCTAGTTGTGTGAGCACAAGGCCCTGGGCTTGGAACCCCATCAGCCCTGTAAAAGGGGGTGTGTGGGTATGTATGCCCAGCCAGATGAGCCAAATCAGTGAGTGCTGGGTTCATCCAGAGACCCTGCCTCAACTCATAAGGTAGAGAGAGAAGCAGACATCCAGCTTCAGTGTCTGGCTTCCACGTACACCCAAACACAAACATGTTTTTTTGTTTTTGTTTTTTCCACTTTTTAAATTTATTTTTCTATTATCAGCTTGATACAGTATAAATTCTTATGCAAATTGTGAAATGTTTCATTGAGGCTTGCTCAGTAATTGAGTAAAACCAAAACTTATTATAAGCCACAGTCATCCTAGGGTTCCCCCTGCTATATATATAGTCTCCATGGTTCTGTGGGTTGCAGTTTGATTGTTCTTTGCTTTCTATCTAGAATCCACTTATGAGTGAGTACGTACCATGTTTGTCCTTCTGGGTTTGGGTTACCTCACTCAGGATGATTTTTTTTCTAGTTCCATCCATTTGCCTGCCAATTTCATGCTGTCATTGTTTTTCTGTGCTGAGTATCTCCATTGTATATATGTACCACATTTTCTTAATCTTCAGTTAACGGGCACCTAGGTTGTTTCCAGGTTCTGGCTATTACAAATAGTGCTGCTATGAACATAGTTGAGCATGTATCTTTGTGGTGTGATTGAGCATTCCTTGGGTATATGCCCAAGAGTGGTATGGCTGGGTTTTGAGGTAGATCGATTCCCAATTTTCTGAGAAGCCACCAAACTGATTTCCACAGTGGTTGTACAAGTTTGCATTCCCACCAATGGTGGAGGAGTGTTCCCTTTGCTCTGCATCCTTGCACAAACATATTTTTTGTTTGTGTCTTTTTCAAGACAGGGTCCTCTATGCAGCCTTGGCTGTCCTGGAGCTCACTGTGTAGACCAGGATGGCCTTGAACAAACACACTGTTTATCTACACTTATTCGATATTTGCATTACATGTACTCAAGGAATCCTCTTTTAATATACATTCGTTCTATCAGTTCTATTCTTCTAGAGAGCTCCAACTAATGCCACCAGCAAAAATACTAATATATATTTAAAAGCTGTAAGGATTTTGAATGTTTGTTCTGATTTGAACAATACACACTAGCTCTGTGCTTTGCACATGTGATCTCATGTAGTTTGTACATCAATTCTGGTTATTTCTCTTTCTCCCCCTCAGCCCCCTTCTTTTGAGATGAGTAATTAAGATCAGTGAGGTTAGGTGATTTCTCCAATGTCACACAGCAATGGAGCAAAGATTTACAGTCTCTTTGACTTCCAAGTCTTAAGTACCACTTACAAGCCTGATACTGAATTAAGAGCAGGCATCCCACACACAAAGGTGAATGATCTGGATATACACCAGTTGGCAACTCTAATACTCTGGGCTTAGACTTTTTTTTTTTTTTTTTTTAAAGATTTATTTATTTATTTTGTATACAGTGTTCTGTCTGCATGTCTGCCTGCAGGCCAGAAGAGGGCATCAGATCTGATTATGGATGGTTGTGAGCCACCGTGTGGTTGCTGGGAATTGAACTCAGGACCTCTGGAAAAACAGCTAGTGCTCTTAACCGCTGAGCCATCTCTCCAGCCCCCGTGCTTAGACTTCTTAACACCGTGATTTGGACATTAAAGTAAACTAGAGTTTCTGCTGTTTATTAAACAGCTTCTCAAGAAGCTCTGATAGTTACTCTTTAATAATAGGTTTATTTGCACGAGTGTTTTGCCTGTATGTGTGTATGTACACTGTGTGCATACCTGATTCCCATGGAGACCAGAAGAGGGAGCCAGAACGCCCTGGACCTGGAGTTATAGATGAATGCTAGCCACCATGTGGGTGCTGGGATCTGAACCCAGGTCCTTTGTAAATTTCTCTGAACTACTGCATGTCCCTTTAGCGCCTCTAACAGATTATTCCTAAAAGATGTATTCTTATTATTTTATTAAGTATAGGCATGCGTGTCTGTATGTGGATATGCACCTGTTAGTGCAGGTGTCTTTAGGGCTGGAGGCAGCAGGTGCCTTGCAGCTGGAGTTACAGATGGTGGTGAACTGCCTGGCATGGGTGCTGGGAACAGAGCTTGGGTCCTCTTGAAGAGCAGCAGGTGCTCTTACGCACTGAGCCATCTAATGGGCTCTCAGAAGCCCTTATAAAGTCTCTGTTCATTTCTTCATGCTTTCTTACATTGAATTTGTGTGACAGTGAGGTTATATTTCTTTATTATCTGGCTCCTCCTTATAAAACTAATGTAAGTTATTCTTATTTTTCAAGCATACTTTCAAGTCAAGAGGAGCAGATAAGCAGTGTCAAGGAAAATACCCTTTGCAGACAGTGACAGGAGACAAAGGTTGCATAAATGTTTAATTTTACTGTGCATATTAATGTAAGCATTGAGCACACGTGGCCCTCAGCAAATTACTTGTCACGGAACGAGGATGAGGGGCACATGCTGCATATGGCATGTACTTATTTTCAGTGTCATTTGCAATGGCTGAAAAATGGAAACAATCTTTATGTCTTCCCAATGAAGAAAAGGAAAAAAAAGTACCTATATATGATGCAAAACAATTCACCTTAAAAAAGATGAGGTCTTGACATTTGTACTAACATGGATGGAACTGAAGATTATTATGATAAGCCAGCCACAGGAAGCACATGCTGCCTTATTGCACTCATGTGAGGGCAGTCAAATGTTCATCTCATAGCCCTTGGGGGCAGAATGGTGGTTATCAGATGCTGGGGAGAATGGCTGGGAAAGTCTGATTAGTGGATACTGGGCTATAGTTAATTAAATACAGGAATGAAGTTCTGTAACCCTAGTGTGGACTGCAGCAACTGTAGATAATGGTAATGCACTGTGTTGTGATGCTTAATTTTGACTGTCAACTTGAGTAGATCTAGAATCAGCCAAGAGACAAGTCTGTGAGTGGGTCTGTGAGGATTAACTGGGGACAGCGTGGCACCTTCCAGTGGCAGCCCAATCTTTAGGTGGCCCAATGGAAAAGCTGCTGCTTTTTGTCTGCTGCTTTTGCCCTTTGTGGTTGAGGCCATCTACAAGATTGCTGTCCCTACCACCATCCTCCACTGACCTTGGAGTCCAGCTTTTTGTGCTTTCCAGTGTTGACTGAAGACAGTGGCTTCCCAGGAGTCCTCCAGGTCTTCAGTGCTGAATTGGAGTCCCTAAGGCATTCAGTCTGGTGGACTGAATAAGTACGAATAAGTATGGGGGTTCTCAGCCTCTCCAGGGTGAAGACGGCCATTGTTGGACTACTAAGGCCATAAGTGTAAACGAATCTGGCAAGTCCCCCTTGTAATATTCACTTCTGTTCTTCTCTTCTAGATAACCCCAATACATACATATATACTAATGTACATATTTTAAAAAGACACAAAAGGGGCTGGAGAGATGGCTTAGCAGTTAAGAGCACTAGCTGCCCTTTCAGAAGACCCAGGTTTGATCCCAGCACCCATATGATGGCTCATAACCATCTATAACTCCAGTACCAGAGGATCTGATGCCCTCTTCTGGCCCCCCCTGGGTACCAAGCATGGATGTGGTGTACAGACATACATGTCGACAAAACACCCATGTACATTAAATGAATAAATATTTTTAGAAAGCCATAAGAAAAGATTTTGAATATGTACGTGCCTCACTGTGAGCCCTGTTCAGCTGTTCTGCTGGCAACTTCTGCCTGTAGCTCAGAAGTAAATGGGACCTTTGAGGGAAGCTGAGGAAGGATGAAGTTGCCAAATTCTATTGAGGAGAAGGGGAAATAAATACTTTAAAAATAGATTTAGGCCGGGTGGTGTGGTGCACATCTTTAATCCCAGCACTCAGGAGGCAGAGCCAGGAGGATCTCTGTGAGTTTGAGGCCAGCCTGGTCTCTAAAGTGAGTTCCAGGAAAGGCGCAAAGCTACACAGAGAAACCGTGTCTCGAAAAAACAGACAAACAAAAAATAGATTTAGTATATGTGGTGTGTGTGTGTGTGTGTGTGTGTGTGTGTGTGTGTGTGTGTGTATGTGTGTGTGTTTGTGTGCATGCACACATGCATTTGTGCATGCAAGTGTTTATAGAAGCCACAAGGGGACATAGTATCTCCTGGAGCTGAAGTCATAGTGGGTTGTGACCTGCTGTATGTGGGTGCTGGGATCTGAACTCATCTTATGATAGAGCAATAAGCACTCTTAACTGCTGAGCCATCTCTCCAGATCCCAGAAAATAAACACTTGCTGAAGTTTTCAGATATACTAGATACTCAAATATCCTTACTCAATCCTTTTAGGGTTAGAGGCAGAGAAACTGAAGGAGTCTCGGAAAACTTAGCATTACAATCTTGGCAAATACTTCTTTCTTCTAGTAAAGTAAGAATCAAGAGTTTTATTTGCCCACACTGTAGAGAGCACACCATATATCTATACAGGTTCCCCAAAATGATCTGGGGGTCTGTATGTTCATTTGTATCTTCAGGGTCATCATGAGGAATGGAAAAGTTGTCTTAAAGGACAAAATCCCTCCGCCATGTTTGTTATTTGGGAAACACTCTGACACTTTGCTAATATTGCCCTTCTCTCCAGTGCTGTACCTAGCATTTTCATTTTGAGAAGCTCTGAAGGTTCTCTTCTGCCCTCTCTAACCAGAAGGGAAAATAATTCAATAGAATGATGACCAGTCTTACTGTTCACTGCCCAAGGTACTTTCAGAATTAGTTTTAGAAGAAGATCTATAAGGTGCATGTGGTTTTCAAAGCTCCTGTTCAGGGCAAAGGCCAGTGGGGTCCAGGTAGGGGAGACAGTTCAAAGACATGTGCTCATCAGCAAGGACACCTATGCCTGGGCTAAAAGCTGTTTGTTGTTCAGACTGTTGGAGGCCAGTAAAAATCAGAGCCATCTTGGTCCTGCCCATCTGGGGCCAAGAGAAAAAAGGGTGGACTCATTAGGATTTCCCAGGTCATAGCTCAGGAGGCGGTGCAACCTCCAGCTCATTGATGGGGAAGGTTATGTTGAGGGTGGATGTGGATGCCCAGTTTGGGAGAGAATAGTCACGGGTCAGCAGAGTGGGATGCTATGATGGGTAGCAAAAGATGAATTCTGTCTGCCTTGTGCTTTGAGGCTTGGTCCACTGCCTACAGATTAAGTGGGGGTCTGACAGTTGCTCCCAGAGGGTGTTCCATAGATATGGAATATCCAGAACAGGCAATTCCTGAGGGGCAGAAAATGGATTACTGGCTGTCAATGGGGAGGTTGGAGGAGAAATGGCTTCATGGGACTTTCTTTTAGGGTGATGCAAATACTTTGGAACTAAGTAGTGGTGGCTATCGCTCAGCATTGTGAATGCGCAAAATGCTCCTAAACTGTACAACTCAAAATGGCACATTTTATCTAAAAAGACAGAAGCAAAAAAAAGTAAAACTCCTCCTCAAGTGGTCTGTGCAAAGCTGCTGATCCTGGATGGGCTCTGTGGCTGGTGGAATGTTCTTGACTTAGTACTGTGGTGTGTGGAATTCTCAGTCCCTCTGACTTGTCCTCTACTTACTGCTGGCTGAACTCAGAGCTTCCTGCATCAGCCCTGAGTGGGGATGAGTGTGGGCTTTCTAAGGCCTTTGACCTAAGTGTGGATCCTGCTACTGATGGTGTGAACCTGGATGTTGTGGAACCTTTCAGCCTCTATTTCCTCACTTGCCAAATAGTAGTGGTGCTATCTCCCTGGTGGTGGAGTTTTCTATACCATGAACTGAGCATGGAAAGTAAGTGTCTCAACGTGGCACATGGTATGACTCTCCAGTGGAAGTGGCTATTATTAGGAACAATTCTATTATCTCTTTTATCTGACTGAGTGCGGATTGTCAAAATCCAGAGTTAGCAAGATTGGACTTTTCAACCAAGCCTTTTCAACCAAATCTCACCCCCCACAGCCTATTACAAAAGGTGGTAGACACAGGCAATGGTTGAGTATTTTATTTTCATAGTTCTTTTTCTGAAATAGTCTTATAAAGAACTTCATTCTTCCTTGCCCAAGAGAGTGCTAAGCCAACTGAAAACCCAGACAGAAGCCTGAGCACAGGGGCTATCTACCGACTGATCTTTATTTTTTATTTTTATTTTTTTTTAAAAAGATTTATTTATTTTGTACAGTTCTCTGTCTGCATGTATGCCTGCAGGCCAGAAGAGGGCACCAGATCTTATTATTGATGGTTGTGAGCCACCATGTGGTTGCTGGGAATTGAACTCAGGATCTCTGGAAGAACAGCCAGTGTGCTTAGCCTCTGAACCATCTCTCCAGTCTCCCCACCCCCTGACCTTTAGATTCAAGGTTACCTTTAAACTGACCTTGGAGATAACAGATTTCTTTTTTTAAAGATTTATTTAATTAATTTATTTATTATATATATACACAGTGCTTATCTATCTATCTATCTATCTATCTATCTATCTATCTATCTGTCTAGTATCCAGTATTCTGCTTTATGCATCCCTGCAGGCCAGAAGAGGGCACCAGATCTCACTATAGGGTTTTGAGGCACCATGTGGTTGCTGGCAACTGCACTCAGGACCTCTGGAAGAGCAGCCAGTGCTCTTAACTGCTGAGCCATCTCTCCAGCCCCCTACAGAGATTTCTTTCTTTTTTTCTTTCTTTTTTTTTGGGGGGGGGCTTTCAAGACAGGGTTTCTCTGTGTAGCTTTGCGCCTTTCCTGGATCTCGCTCTGTAGACCAGGCTGGCCTTGAACTCACAAAGATCTGCCTGCCTCTGCCTCACGAGTGCTGGGATTAAAGGTGTGCGCCACCACTGCCCCAGAGATTTCTTATAGTTCAACCCCAGAATGAAACTTTTCACTCTAGCATAGAGAGAGCCGACTACTGCAAAGCTTCTCAGACAGGGGCAGCATATGTCAGATGCCATCCTTAGAGAATGAGGAAGCAGAGGAATGCAGCTTTCAGCATTGGGTTGGTTCCCAAGCCTGCACACTAGAATGGACACTCCACCTCTAGGATGGATGCTAGGAATACTAGAAGAGCACCTTCTGAATGGGAGGGTCAGGTGCTTCTTGATATTGGCCAGCTGTGGGCCTCCAGGAGTTTGTCTCCATGGTCACCAATTTCCTAGACCCAGGGTGGTGTTCACCTTGTACCCCACCTGCTCTGGACGTTCAGTGGACATCTTCTGTGGGCAATCCCTTTACACTGAAGAAAGAGTCCTTTATTAAACAGGAAATAGAACAAACATAAAGCCTGGAAACAGCCTCATTTTATTCAATATTCATGTGATGGTAAAGGGACTTATAGGATATTCTTTCCAGAATGCCAGGAACTCATGATAAAGTCTTAGTTTTTCGAGAATTTCATGCATGAGTGCTGTATTTACGTTCTATACATCCCCCCCTCCCACCTCTAACTCCTCCTGGGTCCTCCAAATGCTCTCAAGTTACCTCTTTTTCTTTGTTACTGCTACATACATGCGTGTATTCATTCATACATGGATACAAACACATACAACCTACTGAGCCCACCTAGTTTTGCACCCATGGGAAAGACAGGTTCTCTAACTTTAAGTAGCCATTGATGGCCCGTAGCTCTTCGTCGGGGCTGGGCCCTTGTTAGATTTCCCCTTCCTCATTGTCATGTCAACTGATGTTGTCGTTGTGCAGGTCTTGTTTGGGCAGCCATATTGTTCAGAGTTCATGGGGACAGTTTCCTTGTCATGTCTGGAACTAGCAGTAAGCACCCTCATCTCCCTCCTCTTAAACGCTCTCTGCTTCTTTGATGTTCCCTGAGCCTCAGGTTTAGAGACCAACATTTCAGTGTCAGCTCTCTGCATTCTAACCAGTTGGGTCTTACTGTAATAGTCTCTCTATCTGCTGCAAAAGACGCTTCTTTGATGATGGCTGAGATAGACACTTATCTGTGGGTACAGGGTAAGCATTTAGAATACAGTTTAGAAAGCATACTGGTTTAGAAAAATGGCAGAAGTAGGTTTTCCTCTTGGGTCCATGACCTCTGTAGCCACAAGTAATTGGTTAGTTTTGCAGTATCATGCCTGACTTCCTTTCTGTTGAGTGTGTGCTAAGTCCTGTTAGATATCTGTTGGTTACTCCCAAGATACAAGTGCCAGTATTACACCATTGGGGAATAATCTCTTGCCTGGCTGGTCACTGTGCTTCACTGGCTTTACATCTGGGTAGGACTATTGATTTCTTTTTTCCCTTGGTAGCTTGTATAGGACGTTTGGATACTGTGAGAGACAGTTCTCAGTGAGAAGGCTTGGGAAGCCATTTTAAATAACTATTTACAAGGAGTTTGTAACAGTGTGGGAATTATATGTCATTATATAATAATCTCAAGAGGGAAAAAAGCATCATACAAACTTATACACATAGCTTGAACTCATCTATATTTAGACTTCTCTAATATTACACTTAGAAAAATGAAAAGAACAATTGGGAGGAAAATTTGAAAATACACATTAGCTGGCTTTTTAGTTTCCAGAGCTTACCAGTGTTACTTTAATGAGAATGTCCGCCCCCTCCCTCCCTCCCTCCCTCCCTCCTTCCCTCCCTTCCTCTCTTTGGTTTTTTGAGACAGGGTTTCTCTGTGTAGCTTTGCGCCTTTCCTGGAACTCACTTGGTAGCCCAGCCTGGCCTCGAACTCACAGAGATCCACCTGCCTCTGCCTCCCGAGTGCTGGGATTAAAGGCGTGCACCACCGCCGCCCAGCCAATGCTCTTATTTCTTCTGTCTCTCCACTGTGCCTCCTGCATTGTTAGCTTGGTGTGCCAAAGCTGGCTCCCTGGTGAATACCAAGGTTACTGGTGGAAGCTTTGACCCTCCAAATCCAGCATGAAATGCTGCCTATTTCAGCATTCCTAGCGGATTTGGTTTGATTATAAGATATAGATACATGATCATCCTGTGCTACGACTTTGTCCAGGAAGATGGCTCTTCAGCTAGACCCCTTGCTCTGTCTTAAAACCAACATCAAGTTTGTGTCTCTGGGACCACATTGTTTCCTAACAGAAACTGAGGGTAGTGCTGTTTGAGTATACACAACATTCTGGACAAAATTTAGCTGTTTTTTGTTTTGTTTTGTTTTGTTTTTTGTTTTTTTGTTTTTTTTGTTTTTTGAGACAGCGTTTCTCTGTGTAGCTTTTGCACCTTTCCTGGATCTCGCTCGGTAGACCAGCCTGGCCTCGAACTCACAAAGATCCGCCTGCCTCTGCCTCCCGCGTGCCGGGATTAAAGGCATACACCATCACCACCCGGCTGATAGGGTCTCTTTATATTACCCGGGCTGGCCTGAAGCTCATGATTCTCCTGGCATAGACTCTGTAGTGCTGGGATTTCAGGCTTGAGCTACTACATCCAGCTTATTTAGCCTTTATCTTAAACTCCCTGGTTCCCACCTATGTACTGCATGTTAAGAGTACCCAGTCTGATCCATTCCTCTCTGCTTAGTGATGAGGGTTCAAAGGCTTAGAAGAGGTTACAACTACCTAATGCTCCTTAGCCCTGTCAGCCTACTCCTCTTCTGGACCCCAAACTCCCTCTATCTCCACATACAGTAAGTTAGAGATGACTAATAATAAGCAGGGTACTGAACAGCGTCTTACACTGAGGTTCCCTAGAGACCCAGGATGGATGCATTTTGATGAAGAGCCAGGAAAGACCTTATATCAAGGGATGGAGGGCACAGCATAGATCTGACTGTACCAAGTGGCAGCTGGAGGCTTCCCATGTGAAAGACCATGGGAGGAAGGTGATAGAAATGAGGAGAGAAGGGAGACAATTTTATTACTCACGCCTCTATCTTGAAGATAATCATTGTAATTTCCCCTCTAAAAAATGCTGCTTCTTTGGAGGCAATGGCTATATTCTAATAAGCACTTGCTTATGAAATGCGCAGCAATTGGATTGGGGTGTGAATTATTAAACTGTGTGTGGAGTGTCACTTCTTGCCAGGTGTTGAATGACTATGTTCAAATGTGTGGGGCTTCCCTATCTGCCTGGAAGATAATACTCCTAGGAAGAAAATTGCTTAACCCTGGGTCAGGATGAGGGTGGCTTTTAAAAAATAGTTGTGTTGAATAGGCCCTTAGGAAGACCAAAGTTCAACTGCCTTATTTATTTTTTATTTTATTTTATTTTATTTTTTTAGCTGAGGATCGAACCCAGGGCCTTGAGCTTGCTAGGCAAGCACTCTACCACTGAGCTAAATCCCCAACCCTAGACTGCCTTATTATTTGTTGGTTTGTTTGTTTAGGATAGGGTCTTATGCAGCCAAGGCTGGCCTGGAGCCTGATAGGTAATCAAGGATGACGTTGAACTCTGCATCCTTCTGCTTTGACTTTCCGAGTGCTAGGACGACATGCCTGAAACTACGATGTCTGGTTTATAGGGTGTTGGGGACTGAACTCAGGGCTTCCTGAATTTTAGGTAAGTACTTCACCAACTGAGCTACATCCCTACCTGCCTCATTTTAGAGACAGGACAAATCCACCGTCATTGCCAGGAATAAGACAAATGGCCAGGCCCTGGGTACTTGGGAGTGTTTTTTTTTTTGCTCAAACAACCTGAGCTATAGAAGTGGCTTCCTAAAGGAAAATTAGGGAACATTTTCCAGAAAAGGGGAGTGGGAAGTTGCATAGGTGGGAATTAACATAATTAACATATCCACTATAAGGTTTTTTTTTTTGTTTGTTTGTTTGTTTGTTTTGTTTTTCGAGATAGGGTTTCTCTGTGTAGTTTTGGTGCTTGTCCTGGAACTCACTCTGTAGACCAGGCTGGCCTTGAACTCACAGAGATCCGCCTGGCTCTGGGTCCCAAGTGCTGGGATTAAAGGCATGCGCCGCCGCCGCCGCCGCCGCCCCGGTTTCTTTATTCTTTTTTTCAAGAAGATTTAGTTTATGTGTGTGAGTGTTTGCCTGATTGTACATGTATGTATAGTATATGTACCTGGTGCGTGTAGAGGCTGGAAGGTGGTGTTGGATCCCCTGGAACAGGAGTTACAGATGGTTGTGAAGCACTATGTGCAGGGAATCAAACTTGAGTCCTCTGCCAGAGCAGTGAGCTCCCTTGACCACTGAACCATCCCTCCACCCACTTAATTCTTGATTATCTCCCCTTGGAACCACTGCTATAACCTCTCTGCTTCCCTTCAAGCATTCCTCTTCTCCTTTGAGCCCACCTTATTTGAGATGCCGGATGATCACCACTCATGCCTGGACTTTCTCTTTATGCTCTTCTACACAGACTCTTCCAGGGGCTTTCAAAGCCGTCAGAGGTCCAGCCTTTATGGTTCATCCCACCCCAGCCCTTCTCCACAGGTACAAATTTGACTTCCATTTACTTCCTTGTTTTCTGAGTGCTACCATAGACTTCCACTTAGAGCAAACTCAGTCTCTTTCAAGCTCCTTTCCAGATGTCTCCTTAGTTGGGAATTTGCCCTGGTCTGTGAACACTGTTCCCCATTTCCTCTCTTTCATGGTAGTCTGCTGGGACTGCTATAACAAAGTGCTACAAAGCTGACAGGTTTAAACGATGGACATTTGTCTCCTTGAAGCCCCAGAGGCTAGAAGCTCCAGATCCAAGTGTCAACAGAGTTTTCCTGCAGCCCCCATTTTACCTAGTGGGTGCCGTCTCCTCACTGTGCCCTTGCCTGGCCTTTCCTCTGTGCATGCATTTCTGAGGCTTTCCTTATGAGAACAGTAGTCACTTTGGGGTAGGGCCATCCTGATGGCTTCAGTTTAATTTCACAGCATCTTTGAAGGACCTCTCTCCAAGTCCAGTCCTATGGATTAGGACCACCATGTAATCTCCTTTAACCTTAATTGCCTCTTTGAAGATGCTGTCTCCAGATAATTTTTATTCTGAGACACTGTGGAAATGTGACATCTACATATAAATTTTTTCTGGGGTTAGAATTCAGTTCCTACTAGCACTGAAGCGTCTCCATTTTGTATTGTTAATATTGGTGTGCTTATGATAACTCCCTTAGAAGAGGGAAGTGCCTTGAAGGCAGCAGGGCTGTCAAAGCTCCTCATCTACATCTTTAATCACCCATTTTGCTTAATATAATTACTTAGACGGTATCTAAACTTTTTTTTAAGTTGAAAATAGATTTTTTTAAAAAAGATTTATTTATTTAAGTATACAGAAGAGGGTGCCAAATCTCATTGCAGGTGGTTGTGAGCCACCATGTGGGTGCTGGGAATTGAACTCAGGACCTCTGGAGGAGCATTCAGTGCTTTTAACCTCTGAACCATCTCTCCAGCCCCAGAAAATATATTTTTTATACAATATATTCTGATTAAAGTTTCCCCTCCCCCAACTCCTTCAAGATCCCCCCCACTTCCCCACCAACCCAAATCCACACCCTTTCTTTCTCTCTCATTAGAATACAACAGGCTTGCCAAAAATAAGACAAAATAAAAGCAAATCAGAATAAGACAAGACAGACTCAAAGAAAAAGTACAAGAAATACATCAGACCCTGAGACACACACATTTGCACACACAGAAATATAAAACAAAAGTGATACCCAGGTGTGGTGGCAGAGTGAGTTCCAGGACAGGCATCAAAGCTACACAGAGAAACTCTGTCTGGAAAAACAAACAAACAAAAATGTTACTAAACATTTTTTTTTGAATAAATGGTTGGACATAAGAATTTCTCATTTCCAAAATTCTCTTACTCTATAAAAATCCAGTTCTATAGTAGTGGCACACTGGGCTTTATGAAAAAAAAAAAAGAACATGCTTTGTGCTAACCCTGTCACTGTGTAGTTATGTGATCTTAAGCATCACATTTTTTTTCCTTGTGGTCCTGGGCACGTCACTTTGGGCTTCTGTTTCCTTAACTGTAAAATGGAGATGGAAATATTTTCCGTTTGTTTCACATGGTTGCTTATGAGTACTAGTGAAATTCATCACAAATGGGCACCTACAGCATACCAGACAGTGTTCTAGGCACGAGAGGCACAATAGGAGCAAGCTGAGCAAGGTTCCTGTCCCCATGGCTGTTGGAGGATGGGTGATAAAGATTGCTGATACAGAAAATTCTTTCAGAAGGTGCTATGTTCTATGTTAACACAAAGGACTTCCTAGTAGAGCTTAATTCCTTTAAAAGGGTGTGCAGTGATCTAAGGAGGTGATACTCAGTTGAGATATGAAAAGGGAAAAGACATGTCTATTGTTTCATTGTGGGGAAAAAGAAGGAGGCAGAGGGTAGAGCAAAGGCCCTGGGGTTGGGAGGGTAAGAATGGATACTGACATAAGCTGGGGGAAGTACTGACCTGTCACATGGGATGACTGGCCAGTGTGCAAGGCCTCTTGGGCATTACACGTGGACCCCTGGAGTGAGTCATAGTGTTGACTGTCTTAATTACTTTCTTCTTCCAGTGATAAAAGTACTCTGACAAAAGCAACTTAAGGGAGAAAGTGTTTATTCTGGTTTATAGTTCATGGGTACCATCCACCATGTCAAGGAAGTCAAGATGGCAGGTGCTTGAAGAAGCACATCACATCAGCAATCAGGAAGAGGGATGACTGCATGGCAGAGCTCAGCTGGTTTTCTCCATCTTACATAGTCTAGGATTCATATCTAGGCAATGTTTCCACTCACAGTGGGTGAGCCTTTCTACCTCAGTTAGCCCACCAGCTCACCTTGGTTTACCATGTTGGAATTTTTTTTTCAAGACAGGGCTTCTCTGTGTAGCTTTGCACCTTTCCTGGAGCTCACTCTGTAGCCCACGCTGGCCTTGAACTTACAGAGATCTGCCTACCTCTGCCTCTCCAGTACTGGGACTAAAGGCATGTGCCACTGCTGCCTGGCTTTTTCTTTTTGAGACAGGGTTTCTCTGTGTAGCTCTGGATGTCTTGGAACTTGCTTTGTAGACCAGGCTGGCCTTGAACTCAGACATCTGCCTGTCTTTGCTTCCCAAGTGTGGGAATTAAAGGTGTGCACTATCATACCCAGTGTTGTGGATATCACTCTGTGTAAATAAAATGCTGATTGGCCAGTAGCCAGGCAGGAAGTATAGGCAGGAGAAGCAGAGAAGAGAATTCTGGGAACAGGAAGGCAGAGGGAGAGACATTGCCAGCCGCTGCCATGAGAAGCAACATGTAAAGACACCGGTAAGCCACAGGCCATGTGGCAAAGTATAGACTAACAGAAATGGGTTAATTTAAGATAGAAGAAGTAGATGACAAGAAGCCTGCCACGGCCATACAGTTTGTAAGCAATATAAGTTTTTGTGTGTTTACTTGGTTGGGTCTGAGCGACTGTGGGACTGGCGGATAAGAGAGATTTGTCCTGACTGTGGGCCAGGCAGGAAAACTCTAACTACAACCCAGCTTCCATGTTGAAATTTTAAAGAGAGATTTATTTTATTTTGAAGTGTGTGTGTGCCTGTGCATGTGCGTGTGCATGTGCACACATGCTCTTGCGTGTAGTGTGTAGGCCCTTTGGAGCTAGAGGAGTTAGATTCTCATGGAGCTGGAATTATAAGTGATTGTGAGGTACCTCATGTCAGTATTGGGAACTCAGGTCTTCTGAAAGAGCAGTACATTCTCTTAACTACGGAGCCATCCCTCCAGTTCTCTGGAATAAGATTTAGTTCAACTAGTGAAACTTCTGTATTTGAAGCCTTGGGGATATCAAATGGGATAGCCAGTGGTGACTATTTTTTTCCCCCCGAGAAATTATCAATTATGAATGAGCAGGCAATCAGAGATCAAAAGACTACTATTTCCCCAAATGAATTGCTGGATTTTTGAAAGAGATGAAATAGAGCTAGCAGTCATTTTTTAAAGGAGAGGGTGAGGGATTTGAAGCTGGATATATAAAGCTCTTGACCAAAGACACTTCTTGTTTTGGTTTCTTGGACATCTTGTGCACAGGGCCAGAGGGCTGGCAGTATATGCTGGGACACCTGAGAGTTTATAGGCTGGTATCATAAGAATGGGCATCCTAAGTCCAAAGGACTGATGGCCGTCTAACGTCAGATGCCAGACTCTTCTTTCTCTGCTTTGGTACCTTAGTGTCCTCAGTGCCATCTGTTATTCTGAGATTTTCTGAGGATGCTGCTGCAGGAAGACTCCCTGAATACCCCAAGAGGAAGAAACATTGTCCTTGAACCTGTATCCTTGATGCTTTTCTGGTTTTATTTCTCCAGGGAGATGGTGGAAGCTGTTGTGGTTATTTTCTTAGTGTCTCTGTCGCTGCCTGCCTGTCTCCATCTCCCTGACACCCAAACCCTGCAGCTGCATGTCCTCCATCACCAGAAGCCCACATATTCATATCCACAGAGACAGAAAATCTTGTGCAAGCATATTTGTTGATTTAAAGACAGAGAATGACTCAGGACTATAACTCTATGTACTCAACAAGTTACTGACTAATGCACATTCAACACACACAAAAAAATTAGAAAATATAGACACCAAGAGAATGAAATTCACTTGCTGCACAAATTGTTCCTTTAAAATTAAATATTAGCTTTTAAAAATTAAAAGAGTAATCTACATATAGGAAAACATATTTAAACACTTCAGAAAAGCCTGAAATATAGAGCAGGTCCCTTGTCACTGGATTGCTAATCTCATTCACTTGAGACAGAAAATTCCAGAATTTTGCTGACTATTCAAATACAAATCTCAATGTGTATTGTCTTAAAAATCATGATGGAAGATAAGTCACAAACTGTTCTGTGCCTTATTTTATCAACAAAATATTTCACTTATCTATTGCTGAGCGACCAAACTAATTTGGAGCTCAGAAAAAAAATGTCAGCCCTCCCCCAGAGTGTGTTCCAACTAGGCAGACATTGGTGACATTCTCAGCTTTACTGGTTCAGGGGCAGTGATCTCTATGCAGATGACTGCAGTCCATTTCATGTGTACATCTTCATAGACCCACTTGGGTTCTTCTCCAGTGTCTCTTGTTGGCATCATACTTGGTTTTATTTCCAGTAGTTACTGGAGGAATAGGTCACTTTTCCCTTTGTTTCTTGACTAGGAGTTGCTTGATATTGAGAGTCTTGTGAGATGACATGGTAAGGGATGGAACCAACCATGGTGATGGAGAAAGGGATCCTCCTCTAATTTTAAACTTAATATAGTTTAGATGCCTTTCCATGATAGAACATATAGAATATGTCTTTAGAATGACAAACACTCATCATGCACCATGTGCAAATTATGGATGCTGTGCTGATATGGGAATATCTCTAAAATGCACATTGGAGCAGGAAGAGAGTCAGAAAGAAAAAGGCCATAGCACTACTGGGAAATGGTACTTCATTATTCAGGAATCTGTCATGTTTATATATTTATGTTATCTTTGTGGAAGGAAGTGACAAGTTAATTAATTTGTCTTCTCTCTAATCAAGCATTCCCACTGCACAAATCCTCTTGGCATGTTGAATCACCGTCCTCTTGATGCCAGGAGTGGCTCAAGTCACAAGCCTTCATGACAAGTGGATTCAGCTGTATTCTGTCTTAGGGCCTCATGTGAGCAAAGAGCTGCTTTCTGAGGCCTGAATAGTGCTGGTCTTGGGAGCAGCAGGTGTTTAGGGAATGGGTCCTTGCTTATTATTGTTGAATACTGACAATTAAAGGTGCCCTTGTGTTCTTTGGTTTTTATTTCTTTTTATTTATGTGTGTGTCCCTATGTGTTTATGGGTCTGTGTATGAGCACATGTGTATATGGTCTTGCTGGAGGTGAGGTCTCCTGGGGCTGGAAATGCAAGTACTTGGGGCTGCCCAATGTGGGTGCTGAACACCAGTCCTCTGGATGAGCAGCAAGCACTTTCAACTGCTGATCCATCTCTCCAACTGCTGCATGTTCTTTAATCACTATGTGCATGACACAGGGCCTCCTAAAAGGTGGAGTTCAGAGCAGGGACCCCTCCTGCCCAAGTCTTTGGGTGGGAGTATATGCTACTAATGACTGTACTGCACATGGAATCACACCCAGACAGTTGGGAATGGCTGCGGCTTTGAGTGACCAGTGAGTTCTTCCATGATCTCCCCTGCACTGATCTAATGGAAAGACAACTCCTAACCCAAACCTCATGAATCCCAAATGTCAAGGCTCAGGCTTAGTATAGCAGGGACCTCAAGAATACTGCTCCAGAGCACACCCAGGGCAGTACATGTACCAAATAAATTTTTAGTATTTTGAGTGTTATCTTGTATATGAGTCAACAGTCAGTGAAAACTGTGCTTTTGCTTCTAATGAGAATGTTTGTGATGGGCAGCAATGACAAGGTCAAGGCAAGTACTGTGGAAAACCCAGATGATGGGCTATTATAAAGCTTCCGCTTGCATTTCCTTCATCAGGTGGCATGTTGGGAGGGTGAGGTTTTTTTTTTTTTTTTTTGATGTGAGGATGAGTTTTAATGCCCTCTGAGTTGGAAGCCTCACCCAGGGATTTGTCTTGATGGCCTTAACTGATGTGGGAGCATCCATCCCAGTGTGGCTGACACCTTCTTGTAGCAGCCCAGAGAAAAAGAAGCTTTATTTATTTATTTATTTTTGAGTTTGCTTTCCTTCCACTGCTGAGCTAATTTTACTACTGCTTGTTCTTCGCTGATGTCAGAACCCTAAATTTCTAGGCTACCAAGGTTAACCAAGGACCAGTGGCTCTCCAGGAACTCTCTAGGATTTTAGCACCAGATTGGAACTGGTGAGATACACTACCCTGTGGCCTGAGCAACTACAGGCCTCTCTCTAGTGAGTGGTTGTTTCTGCCATGCCCTGAAGTACTGTCCCTAGTGAGTCAGCAGGTAGCAGCTAGGTACCTGCTCCTGGGGCGTGGCCTCCAGGGACACTTAAGACCTGGGATGAACATATGCACTCTCTCTACCTCATGGAGTTTGGATGCTGAGACAGACCAGAGCAGAGCTTGCCAGAGAACAGCTTGGACCTTGCCTCATCCTTCCAGGATCCTGCTACAATCCCTTATTTCTGTCTTGTGAGTTAAACCCCAAATAAATTCCTTTGATCATTAAGCTGATTCTGTGGATTGATAGCGATTTAATCACATTTTACCTCTCCATGTGAGCCAGCCATTGTGGGACTACATGACTGTTGAGGTATCCATCCTCAAGGACCAAGCGGCCATCAGCTTCTCAGCACTCAGGTGTGATTCAGCTATTGCTGCTTCTTCAAAGGAAGTGGTTTTAATAAATTATGTGCATGCACGCACACACACACACTCATCCTATGGGTTCTGTGCCTCTAGAAAACCCCCAAAAGCTCACATATTGAGAGCCATCTTGATTCTTTTGTATCTTCCACAACAAGAAGGATCCTTTCCAGGAACCCAGCAACAGGCAAGTTGGAGTCTTGAGGGATGGTTCTGAAGCAATCACTATAAGCCATGATATCTTGGGAGAGATGCTTAGTTGCTCAACCATGCCCTGCCGGGACCAAGTAGGATGTTTAGAAAGATTCAGTATTGATGCTAGCTCTTTTTTGTTGTTGTTTACAACTCACATTAGTAAATCTTTTCTTCTTTTTACAAAACCCAGAACTAAGTGAATTTAAATGAACTGGATGGAGGTAGAGTAAGTTGCTTTTTGTAGCTCTTGAACAATGGGAACAAAACCATAATCTGTGTCACTGAGAATGCATCAGTTGTCTAAAATATTTTCTCTTCTGGTCTTTTATCACATTCATATAAATAGAATGGTCATAGGTATGTAGTTATGTGTGCATACACACATAAATAGGTAAACATACATACACATATGCGTACATGCATTTGAGATGGATCTCACTGTATAGCTCAGGCTGGCTTGAAAAATTGACTTTCCTTCTGCATCAGCCTTCTTAATGCTGGGATCATAAGTATGTACTACATATTCTTTTAAAAAATTAGATTAGTCTTAGTTTATATAGTTTTTCCACTGTTTATACTTCAGTTATATTAAAACCAATGACAAAATCACTTAATACTCTTTTGGGGCAGAATGTTTATGTAATATTTCATCTCAAGGATATAGCAAAACTTATTTAATAGTTTTCCTATTTTGTTTGTTTGATACAGGGTCTCACTATGTAGTTCTGGCTGGCCTGAACTTGCTATATGGAACAGGTTGGATTCAAACTTAAAGAAATCCATTAGCCTCTGCCTCCTGAGTGTTGGTATTAAAAGCATGTACCACCTTGCCCAGCTAGGTTTCCTGTCTTTGGACATCGATTTCCAAATCTTTGCTAATATAAGTAACTATATGATGAACAGTCATATATTTTCACACATTTTCACATTTGAACAAAGAATTTCAACTTCAGAAGTATCTCTTCTCTTGTTCACATGCCAGCACATCATTTTCAATGACATTATTACCTTTAATTTTCCCATGGTCTTTGCACAGCTGAGCACCTTCTCAAATGATTTCTGAAAGCCTAGAAGCTCAATAAGAAGAATCCAGAAGCCGACCAACAACACTCATCTCTGACTCATGGGCTTTCCATACCACAGGCAGATAATGACCTCTGCCAATAGCTCCCAAGTTTATACTTGTAGTGCCAGTGTCTAACAAGAGGCTGGTTCTTTTCCCTCCTGCTTCTCTTAGACAGGCATAATCTGAATGAAATGCTCATATCTGTACCCATAAACTGTGGGTCAGGTGGAGAGGATAATAGACCCTATGCATAATGTGAAGAAGAAATTTGTAGAAAATACAGCCTGTCAAAGCTGGGCATGGCAGCACAGGAGAATCCCCGGGATTCCACGGTAAGCCAGCTTATGCTATTTGGAAAGTTCTAGACCAGTGAGAGAACCTGTCTCAAGAGGGGAAGGGGAAAGGCGGCTGACTGCCCTTGAGGAATGATACTAAAAGTTGGCTTTGGAGGCAGGTACAGAAGCAGAGGCCACAGAGAAATGCTGCTTATTGGCTTGTTCCTCATAGGTTGCTCATCCTGCTCTTTTTTTTTTTTTTTTTTTTTTTTTTTTTAACATAGGACAACCTGCCCAGGGGTGGCACTGCCCACAGTGGGCTGGACCCTCACAAATAAACCATGAATTGAGAAAAAGATCAACAGATTTGCCTACAGGCAATCTGATGGGGGCATTTTTCCAATTGAGGCTCCCCTTCCCAGATAATTCTAGCTTGTATTAGGTTGATAAAAAGCCAACCAGGACACATGCATACTGTGACATGCAAAGGTGCACATGCACACACACACACACACACACACACACACACACACACACACACACAGTGATTTTAATAACATCAGTGAATAATTACATTGATCACGTCTTGTAATGGTGATATTTCAATCCTATCAGGTTTATTTTCTCTCTCTCTCTTTTTTTTCAAGACAAGTCTTCTCTGTGTAGCCTAGCTGTCCTGGAACTCACACTGTAGACCAAGCTGGCTTTGAACTCACAGAGATTGGTCTGCCTCTGCCTCCCAAGTGCTGGGATTAAAGGTACGCGCCACTACCCCAATTTTCTTTCTTTGTTTCTTCTTCTTTTTTTCATTTTTTAAATTTATTTTTATTTATTTATTTTTTTGAGACAGGGTTTCTCTGTGTAGCTTTGCGCCTTTCCTGGAACTCGCTTTGGAGACCAGGCTGGCCTCGAACTCACAGAGATCCGCCTGGCTCTGCCTCCTGAGTGCTGGGATTAAAGGTGTGCACCACCAACACCCGGCTTTTTTTTTTTTTTTTTTTCCCATTTTTTTGAGACAGGGTTTCTCTGTGTTGCTCTGGCTGTCCTGGAACTTACTCTGTAGATTAGGCTGACCTTGAACTCACAAAGACCTGCCTGCCTTTGTCTCCCAAGTACTGGGATTAAAGGCATATGCCACTATTGCCTAGCACATGACTCAGATTTTCAATGAGAAACTTTCTTCATGGAAAGTTCAAAAGTTTTAAAAGGATAGCATAATAAACTGCTATTTTTATAAATAAAAATATGGATTTATAAGTATTATATGATACTGTAAGCATCATGCTAGTGTCTGGCATAAGTCTCACATTGCTTTTTTTAAACAAATAAAAATATGGATTTTTAAAGATTTACTAATATAAACATCGTGCTAGTGTCTGGGATTCACTTCTGTTGGTTCACTCAGAAACTTACTGTATAACATGTCTCCATGCCTCTCAGAATGATCCCAGCTGAATGAGGAGGGATGGAGTGCATTTGTATGTAGATATTGTCAATTATTATATTTTTTACTTTTTGTTTTTTTTGAGAGAGAGATTTTCTCTTTGTAACAGTGCTGGCTATCCTGGAACTTGCTTTGTAGACCAGGCTGACATCAAACTCACAAAGATCTGGCTGCTTCTGCTTCCCAAGCTCTGAATTAAAAGTGTGTGCCACCACTCCCTGGCTATTGTTAATTACCAATGGAGGCTGCCTGCAGGAAGCATTACATCTCTAATGCTTCTGGCCTCTGGTGGCACAGGACACTTTCTGGCCAAAAGAAGTTGAGCCATTATACTCTTAACATAAAATTTGTTGGGATTCGGCCTGGCCACCAACGGAACATTGTCTGCTTGGCATAACAAGGCCATTACTGTCTAAACCAGAGTAGTTGTGACTGCTCTCATGAGACCACAAGATCCATCCTGTTGATGTTCCCTCATAAAAGGAGAGGTAGGGGAGGGTCGTTAGATCCTCACTTGAGAATCTAGCTACTCAGTCCCTTCTGCAACCCCCTCTAACCATATGTAATCTTACCTAGCTGCTTATGGTTTTAGAAGGAGCTAGAATATGTAGGAGGTGGAAGATTAATTCAAATAGGTGAGGACTACATCTATAAAAATTTTAAGAGGTCATTATTT
This sequence comes from Onychomys torridus, assembly GCF_903995425.1. NCBI lineage: Eukaryota > Metazoa > Chordata > Mammalia > Rodentia > Cricetidae > Onychomys > Onychomys torridus. The sequence continues at coordinate 36,997,399 of NC_050450.1, read as the reverse complement.
ATACTGATATAACTTTATTGCTGTGCATCTGTTTTGGGGCCACTATATTCTGTAAGCAAATCTTTACCTATGTTCTCATAAGCAAGATCAGTAAACATATTGGTTCACTGAGATGAATTTGGATGGTGTCTTAGTTACATTTCTATTGGCTATTTCTCTGTGAAGAAAGACAATGACCAAGGCAACTTAAAGAAGAAAGAGTATATTAGAGCTAGCTGTTTCAGAGGGTGAATTCATGACCATCCTGACAGGGAGCATGGCAACAAGCAGGCAGACATGACACTGTAGCAGTAGCCTTTATGTTGAAACAACAACCAGGAGGCAGAGAGAAAACAACAGGAATGGCATAGGCTTTTTAAACCTCAAAGCCCACTCCAGTGACACACCTCTCCTCCAACAAAGCCATGGCTCCTAATCCTTCCTAAAAAGTTCCACTTACTGGGGACCAAGCATTCAAACATATGAGCCTATGGGGATCATATTCATTAAAATCACCACAGATGGAGTTATTTCTTTGGTCTTTCATTGATGTCCTTTCTGTGGTGAGGAGGTGTTTGTATTTATTTATTTTTTTCCTGGAGCTGAGGACCAAACCCAGGGCTAAATCCCACTGAGCTAAATCCCCAACCCACGTGTTTGTATCTTTTTAGGGACAAGTAGCACAGCCATCATCCATGACTATCTAATATATTTGTCTAGGAGCTCTTTCTCTGCTTCATTGCAGCTGTTCCCCTAGCTATTAGGAATCAATTCATAGTTGGCCCGAGAGAGTACAGATTAGTGGTTGTGAAGGTAGAATAATGAAATGGTCCATGAATAAAACTAAAACAGGAGTTTGACTGCAGAGAGAACTGGAGACAATAAACAAGGTTGTAATTTGCAGTGTTCTTGGGTGAAGATTTTGGATTCTACACTGTGGGGGTGTAGACTAGCGATAGGTTGCCATGTAACAAATTACTCCCCACTTTCCCCCTTTTATTGAAAATCGATTATTTTCTCACAAAATATATCCTGACTACAATTTCTCCTCTCAATTCCTCTCTACCTCCCCTCCCATCAGGATTCACTCCTTTTCTGTCTCTCACTAGAAAAGAACAGGTTTCTAAGAGATAGCAACAAAACATAACAAAATAAAAGATAGTAAGATAAAACCATCACAGAGAAGTTGGACAAGTCAAGCCAACAGGAAGAAAAGAGCCCAAGAGAAGCACTGGAATTAGAGACCCACTCATTCACACACTCGGGAGTCACATAAAATACTAAATGAAAGCTGTACTATACGTGCAGAGGACCTGGTACAGACCCACACTCCAGTCTTAGTGAATTTATATGAATTTGCTCAGTTGATTTAGAGGGCCTCGTTCTCTTGGTGTCCTCCATCCCCTCTGGCTCTTACACTCTTTCCCCTTCCTTTTCTGTGGAGTTCTTTGAGCTTGAGGGGAAGAGATTTGATGTAGCTATTCCACTTAGAGCTATGTGTGCCACACAGTTTCTTGCTCTGTGTGTGATGCCTGGCTGTGGGTCTCTGCATTTGTTCCCACCTGCTACAAGAGGAAGCTTCTCTGATGATGGCTGAATAAGGCATTGATCTATGAGTACTGCAAAATGTCATCAGGAGTCATTTTATCATTAAAATTTTTTTTTAATAACAAGTAGTATTTGTTTTTACCCTCTGGGCTATCTAGTTTGTGGTTCTCGGTTACCCAAGCAGTGTTGGGTATGGGTTCCATCTTGTGGAGTGGGCTTTGAGTCAAATTAGATATTGGTTGGTTATTCCCACAAGCTTTATACCACCATTGCCCTAGCTTATTTTGCAGACAGGACAGTGTTGTAGATTAAAAGTTTTGTGGCTGGTGTTTATGTTTCTCTTTTGGCAGCCTGCAGAGTACCTTCCTGTACCAAAGACACTAGAAAAGTATAGGTTCTATGTAGGCACCAGCTTGACTTCTCCATGTTCAATGAGTTGTGTGCGTGTTGCTTTCAGCATGGGGCCTGGCTGTCAGTTTGTGGAGAGCAACCTATTGTCTTGGCAACAGCCTGGGTTGTCTGGGGATTTCCATGAGACCCCTTTAGCCAACAACTCAATTTGATATAACCCAGTCCTGATACTGGAAGCTTTGTTTGGCGACAAGAGATGGCCAGTTGAAATTACCCCAAACTTTAAAGCAACACATTATTACCTCACGCTTTTGTAGTTCAGGATTTCATAGCTTTAGGGTGTCTCATATGGTTGGAACTCAAGTGTAAGCCATAGCAGGTGTCTCATATGAAGACTGAACAGTATGAGGGTATCTAAGGTCATTTACATGGAGTTTTTGGCAAAGTTTAAGGGTCTCTAAGGGATGGTGGGCTGAGATCTGTGTTTCTTCACTGGCTGTTAGCTTCAGTCTCCAGCCCCCAGTCTTTGTCATAGTGGCTTCTTTGACATGGATCTTCCTTCATTAGAGCCACCAAAAGAGAGTTTTCTAGTAAGACAGAAGTCACCAGTTTTGGTAACCTAATCAACTGCAGAAGCATCATCCCACCATCCTTGCTGTATATATTCTTTCAGTCAGAAGCAAGTCACTTGACAATACTTACACTCAAGGTGAGGCTATACAAGGATGTAAATGATAGGAAGTGGGGTCATTGGGTGACATAAGTCTGCCAACCATAGGTAATAATGAGGACTGTGTATAAGTATTTGTGCACACATGTGTATGAGTGCGTGCGTGTGTGTGCGTGTGCGTGTGCGTGTGTGTGTGTGTGTGTGTGTGTGTGTGTTGCACACCTACCTGCACTATTATAGGCACTGCAGACACAGTTGTGGAAATAAAGGACAAATGTGCACCCTGTCTTTTCTGATGACAAGGAGAGCTGGTTATAACATGCTGATTATTGTTTCCTGTACCAGGATCTTCCATCTGATCTGAGGTGGGAGAAAAAGTTTCTTTCTGTTCCTGAGGTATGGATCTGAAATAGGTACTGAGAAGCTGATTTTGCTAAAAATCGTTGCCCTTATGTAGGCTCACAAAGTAGCTGAAAGCTAATTGATAGCCTGGCATCCCAGGCTTCATTCTGCATCTGTCTCCTTTACTTTGGGTCGTCTGCTTACCTTTATAGGTAGGCATGCTGCCCACTCAAGGAGAGTTTGTCTAACATATCACATTAAACCTTGGGTTCTAGAAAAAGCAAAACCTCAGAGGACAGCTCCCCACCTCAGATGAGGGCAATTATCAGTGAGAGTGGGGCTGTATCTGGGCACAGAATAATAATCTTGTAGAAATAGGGTTGGTCCGGATGACAGTGATCGCCAGATTAACAATTTACTGGACCAGTTTTCAGGATCTATCTGAGACCTTGATGAGTTAGTAAAGGGTAGAACCACACTTTGGCAATATTTTTCCCATCTACTTAAGCCCAGAGCTCATGTTAGGACCCTGATGGCACACTTGGGAGTTTCTCACCAGTTTCTCTTTTCCATGTGGCCACATTGAATACAGTGCCTCTCTCTGTTTTCACCATCATACTTGACATATGAGGACTGAGTGACCAAGCTTAGTCTGTTTGGGCTACTGGAGTCTGGGCTTTTGCCCTAAAAATGCTGGTTACATATCTATGAGGATCCCCCCACCCCATAGCTGTGTGTGTATTTGTTTTAGCATTTTATTTATTTATTACATCCTGACCTCAGTTTCCCTTCCTAGTCCTTCTCCCCACCACCTAGTCCCTCCCCCTATCTCCTCTCTGCCTCTCCTGCCCATCCACTCCTCCTCTGTTTCAATTCAGAAAAGGGCATCCCTCCCGTTTATATTGACAAAACATGGCATGTCAAGTTGTAGTAAGACTAAGCACCTTGCCTTGTATTAAGGCTGGGCTAGGCAACTCTTTTGAGACAGGGTCTCACTTTGTAGACCAGGCTGGCCTGGGATTTGCTATGTAGACCGGGCTGGCCTGGAACTCAGATCTGCCTGCCTTTGTCTCCCTAGTGTTGGGATTAAGGGATTAAGGGCATGTACTGCCATGTCTGGCTTGTTTTCTTTTTTATTTATTATTTATCTATTTTTTGGTTTTTCGAGACAGGGTTTCTCTGTGTAGCTTTGGAGCCTGTCCTGGAACTTGCTCTGTAGAACAGGCTGGCCTCGAACTCACAGAGATCAGCCTGGCTCTGCCTCCCAAGTGCTGGGATTTAAGACATGTATCATCACCATCTGGCTTGTTTTCTTTTAAAAATTACATTTTTTTGTTTGTTTATTTATTTATTTATGTGTGTGTATGTATATGTATGTGTATGTATACATGTGTCACAGTGTGAATGTGGAGGCCAGAGGACAACTTACAAAAGTCATTTCTGTCCTATAATATGGGTTCCCAGAACTGAACACAGGTAGTCTGTTTTTTGTTTTTTGACTGCAAGAATAGCCTAAGGATTTATTTTTCCTCTTATATATTACATCTCAACCAGTTTTCCCTCCCTCCTCCTCCTCCTCCTCCTCCTCCTCCTCCTCCTCCTTCTTCTTCTTCTTCTTCTTCTTCTTCTTCTTCTTCTTCCTCCAGCCCCCCCCCCCCCATTTCCCTTCAGAAAAGGGCAGGCCTCCCAGGGATATCAACCAAATATGGTATATCTGTTAATATTCTGATCCCACCCCTTGGCACCACCCTGTGTCCTAATGTAGAAGTCTCTTTTTAAGGAAAAATTCTGACCATTTCTCTCTCTCTCTTCCACTTCACTTCCACAAGGTGTTCATCCCTCGACTCCCCCTTACCCCCCATGTCTCCCTCTTTCTGTTTATCTCTTTATCTCTCTATTATAATAAACTCTCTACGTGGATGCAGCGTCTGGGGTTTGTATCATTGGCTGCCGCCACCACCATAGTGTGCATCTGCCCAGCCCACTGCATCTGCCAGGATTGGATCCCTGCACGATTGGGATACTCTTGGGGGGGGGGAACATATAATATATCATAACAATATTAAGTTGCAATAAGACTAGGCACCTTCCCTCATATTAGGGCTGGATGAGGCAACCCAGTAGGAGGAAAAGGGGCCCAAAAGCAGGCAAAAGAGTCAGAGACAGGCCCCATTCCCACTGTTAGGAGTCCCATAAGAAGACCAAGCCACACAACCATAACATGTATATAGAGGACTTAGGTCAGACCCTTCCAGACTCCATGATTGTTGGTTCAGTCTCTGTGAGCCCCTATTGTGAAGGCAATATGAAAGCCTAGACTTGACTTTACAGGATCTATCTTAGGGAAGGTCCACCATCTTTGACCATTTGGTGACTGGAGGCTGTACTCAGTTCCAGGAAGAATCTCAGGAATGTGCCATGACAACTTGAACAGATACAGGGCAGTAAAGTTTAACAAGATCCAGATGCTCCTGCAGACATCCTGTCTTCGGTTTATGGCCCTTGAAGATATCCAGATAATCCTGTCAGCAGAATCTCCACCAAAAGTCTAACCCATTAGTTTCAAATGTGGTTTTGTGCTGAAAGTCTCGACCAATAGTTTCAAAAAAATCAACTTGCTCCATATCTCTTTTACTCAATCCATCAAACCACCAAGACATGTAATTCCTGGCTTGTGGTTTTCCTTTAAAATCCCCCAACCCCTGAGCCTTGAGCTGCAGCATTTTCCTCCATCTACACAGCAGTGGCGGTCTAGGTTCAAGCCTGACAGTAAAAGACCCTTATATGCTTGCATCAGAAACTGGCTCCTTGGTGGTCTCTGGGGGGCTTTGCAACACAGGTACAACACTATGATCCCAGGTCAACTGATTCTGTGGGTTTTCTTGTGGTGGTCTTGCCCCCTCTGTCTCCTACAATCCTTCCTCCTCCTCTTCTGCAGGATTCCCCGAGCTGCAGGTGGTCAGTCTTAATGGCAAGGGCCTGGATCCCCTGAGCCACCTGACAGCTCTTGTTTACTTATTTTGCTTTCTTCTGGCAACAACCTTGAGAATTCCATAAGGATTTGAGATCTAGAAGAAAAGAGGGATCTACTCTGACAGCCAGATGGGGGCAAAGCAAATACCAGCTGGAGAGTGAGCATGGTTCTTTGAAGCAGAGAGGATGGGGAGGCAGAAGAGGTTGCAGAGAAGCCTGCAGTTTATCCTGAAGCCTCTTCCTTCCCATGGCCAGTAAGACTCTTTCTTATTGCAGTTACAGAAACATTCTGAGCCTAAACTCCTTTTTTTTTTTTAAACTCTTACACCAGTTCCTGTTGCTCTGTTTTCCTCACATCTCAGGATTTTGATGTTAAGCCCTAGCCCAGTGCTTCTCACTCTTCCGAATGCTGCCACCCTTTAATACAGTTCCTTACTTGTGGTGACCTCCAACCATAAAATTATTTTCGTTGCTACTTCACAACTGTAATTTTGCTACTGTTAAGAATTGTAATGTAAATATCTGATATTCAGGATATCTGATATTCAACCCCCAAAAGGATCGCAGCCCACAGGTTGAGAACGACAGCCCTTAGAGGCATGATGGTAAAATATGCATTTGTCAGAAAATTTGTTTCAGGGCCCTGGATACTTCAGGGCTGAGTGATGGCTGAGGTTTTCTGGGATTAAGTCTTATATTAGCTTCAGTTTCTTGTTGCTGTGTAAACATACCTTACAGAAGCAGCTTTAGGAAGGGTTTACCCCCATTGTGTGAGAGTATGGTCCATCATTCCACAGCTGTGGTCATGGTAGCATACAATAGCTGGCCACAATGCATCCAGCCAGAAGGCAGAGTAAGATGAGTGTGGGTGCTCAGCTTTTTCTCCTTTGTATCCAGTTTAGGAGTTCAGCTCATGGATTGGTGCTGTCTACATCCAGGATGAGTCTTAACACTCAGCTAAAATCTGAAATCACCTCACATCTCCTAGCTAATTCTCATTATGTTGACAGCCAGGACTAACCATTACAAGTGTCTTGTCCTAAGATCCTGGAAAATGCTTAACTGGGTCGGGAGGTAATTCACAGTGGGGAGGAGGAGGTAAAGAAGATGACTGTAGATTGGGTTTAACAGGACAATGAAACATCCCAGAACTCCCATCCTCTTCCTGTTCACTGTTGGTTCAATCTTCAAAAATACAAGTCAAGGAAGCTGCTAGGATCCTTTTGAACTTCAGTTTTGTCTTTCTTTTCTTTTCTTTTTTAGGAGCTGAGGACTAAACCCAGGGTCTTGTGATTGCTAGGCAAGCACTCTACCACTGAGCTAAATCCCCAACCCCCAAGTTTTGTCACTTGTAAAATGGGGACAATTATTCCTGCCTTATCTGGTTATTTAACAATAACACGTAGGGCTTTCAAGATGGCTCAGTGGATCTGCATTTGCCAGAGTTTCATCTCTGTTGTAATTAAATACCCTTACAAAAAGCAACTTGGAGGAATTAGCTAACAATTCCTGGTCCCAGTCTGTCACTGTGGAGAAATCAAGGCAGGGTCTTTAAACAGCTGGTCATATCACATCCATAAGTCAAAATAAAGAGCAACGCATGCATGCAGTCTCGATTTCCCCTTTGCTTATTCTCAGCTCTATTTCTCCACCCTTTAAACACTTCAGAGTCCTTTGTCTAGGAATGCTGCCTACAGTGGGCTGGGTGTTCCCACATCAGTTGACTTAATTAAGATAGTCCTCCACAGACATGCACACACACCAACCTAATGTGGACAGTTCCTCATTGAGACTCTTTTCTAAGATGATTTTAGGTTGTGTCAAGCTGACAGTTAAAGAAGGGTATTTCATTCACACCACACACACACACACACACACACACACACACACACACACACACACACAAATAAAAATGAAATAATATGTGAACATGTTTGGCATGGTACCTGGCACCCTAAAAGTTCATGTGAGTGATGTCTATTTCTGGTAAGACAGATGGGAGAACCTCAACCTTCTGATTGGGGAGCTGAGTGCATACAGCATGAGTGGGGTCTCTGTACCCTGATCCTCCAGTTCTTGCTGGCTGGGATCACCCTTATCTTTTAGAATCTTGTATCATTTCCAATTCTTCAGGCTTGAAGTCCTGACCAGTCTCCTGGTGCTGAGCTTGCTCACCCTGAGGAGTTAAGGGCTATTGCCAGGGTTCATCCCCACATCTACCTACCTGGGCCAGAACCCCCCACTCTCTTTACCCTGGCAGGGAGTAGGCAGGGATGGATCTGAAAAGCATTCTGAATGGGGTCCCCTGGGGAGGCATCTGGTGGGTAAGTGCTGACCTGCTGGTGGAAAGCATTTAAAGTGATTCTCTGGCATTATCCTAAGAGCATTCATATGCAATCAGGGTGGACACATTTTCTAAAAGGCAGATAGAAATGAATCCCTGCTGTGATCAGGAGCCCAAATTTGGAAGGCTCTTGTCCAATTAAAGTATTATGGAGTCCAGCTGCTCTTCAAGGTTATTGCTGGAGAGGGAGGAGTTGATTTTTTTCTTCTACTTTTATGGTAGAGTTGCAGCAGAAAGGCCAGTGCCTGTAGAGAACAGGAGAATATCTGAGTCTGTGCTGCTAGGAGTGGACCTGAATATTCTCATTCTTATTCATTCTCATTCTCTCTCTCTCTCTCTCTCTCTCTCTCTCTCTCTCTCTCTCTCTGCATGCATGTGCTGTCTTCTCTCTAGTTTTGTCTCCCAGTGCTTCTGAAGATTTAGACTACCTAATTTTGAGTCTTATGTGGACACATGGGTATGATTTAGTTTTCATTCCTTCATCTCTCCCTCCCTCCCTTCATCTCTCCCTTCCTCCCTTCCTTCTGACAGGGCCTCAGGTATCTCTGGCTGGCCTTGAACTTTCTATATACCCTAGGATGATCTTGAACTTCTGATCCTTTTGCCTCCACCTGGGATCATAGTCATGCACCATCACAGCCTGGGAGTGGTAGTGACTGGCTCACAGGGCTGTGAGAAGAAGTGCATGTAAAGCATTTAGGGTACCTGGCACAGAATGAGTGTTTGATAGATTGTGTGCTTCCCTACTTTCCTTTCTGAATGTGGACATATCTATTTTGTGCTATGTACAGATGGCTATATTAGGTGCACTGGCTCTGTGATACAGAAGTGGTTGCAGGTAGGCTCTGAGGCACCTGAGCCAGCTCAATTCTCTGTTTATTCAGCACCAAGGACAGCACCCGGGCCAGCTCAGGTCTATGGATGCTCAATAAATAGTTGAATGAATGACAAGTGAAGGGAGCTATTAACTTAGGCAGGAAAGGTAAACTAGGTAGTAAAAGTAGGGACATAAAACATTACAGGAAACCTAAGGACGGGGATGAGTTCTCGGGAAGAGAGGTAAACCAGTTTGGAATATCACCATAGACATACTCAGCACCTGTTGCTACTTTTGCAACTTTGCCTTATCCTTTTTCTCTATATACTATTAGATCACAGCTGGACCCTTTAAGACCCTGGTAACTCTTGGGAAGCTAGATCATACAGCCTGAAGAAATCAGGCCATGCTCCCTGCAGCTCTCTTCTTGGGATAGAGAACTAAGCTGTGCTATACATCCAACAGCAGCCCTAATTTGTAGTCCTAACTAAGACCTGGCCTCTCACGTTCTTTGTCACATATACTGTGATGACCTTCATAATGTGGTGTGTTACCTCTGAAAGGACATGGAAGCCAGATATGTCTTTTGTTTAAACCTGGAGAGATGCTCTATTAACAGAGAGAACTTAGGACTGAAGAGATAGTTTAGTAGTTAAGAACACTGGTTGCTCTTCAGAGGTCCTGAGTTCAATTTCCAGCAACCATGTGGTGGCTCACAACCATCTGTAATGAGATCTGGTGCCATCTTCTGCTGGTGTGCAGCCATACATGCATGCAGAACACTGTATGTGTGTGTGTGTGTGTGTGTGTGTGTGTGAGAGAGAGAGAGAGAGAGAGAGAGAGAGAGAGAGAGAGAGAGAGAGAGAGAGAGGAGAGAGAGAGAGGAGAGAGAGAGAGAGAGAGAGAGAGAGAGAGAGAGAGAAGAAGAAGAAGAAGAAGAAGAAGAAGAAGAAGAAGAAGAAGAAGAAGAAGAAGAAGAAGAAGAAGAAGAAGAACATGAACTTGAAGGAAGAAAGAGGCAAAGCCAACATGAGTAGGATGGTGAGAGGAGGCCCAGGGGAGCCCTCAGAGAAATCTCCCACCTCAAGGCCTGATCATGGCCTTTACTGAAATAAACTTTATTTCTGAAGGGCAATTATGTGTCAGTTCACCTATCCTCAACCAACTGCTGCCTCCT